>NC_088101.1:7482153-7702153 GCF_036370855.1 Dromaius novaehollandiae
TCCCTTAGATGCAGGCTTGCACAGAAGTGCAGAAACATATCCCTTGCAAGCATGCAGCTCTAACAGACACTAATGGCATTAGGAAAAAAAAAGAAAGAAAGCAAAAGCTTCTCTTGGAACCAAAAATCAAATAACAGTCTATTTACCCAGAGAAATAACAGTATAATAAAGCATTCCAGTTTGCCATCCTGTGAAAGGATAAATGAGGGAGCTCCCTGAGGCTGTACATGCGCTGCATAGCATTAGGAAGACTCCCTTCGATGGTGACAGAGGCTGTTCTGATTCCTTCCCATACAGATATACCATGTCTGATGGTATTACTCATTTTACTGAGATTTTAAAAGTGTTTTCTCCCTGTTTTCTCTTTCACAGATTAATATTTATTTTTCAAGTCTACCTGGGTTGTTGCCTTTTACTCTCCAAGAAACTCTTGGGGCTGATTTCTCCTATGAGGACTGCAAATCAGCTTGGCAGAGTTTTCCCTATTCTGTGACCTTCCATGCCCACTGATGGCAGCTGCTTTGCTTAGCTGAGTTTCTCTTTGCTTCCTCATTCCCTCAAGAGAGCAGATCTGAAGAGCTGCCAGCACAGCTCCCTTTACTGGCCCATATAGCTATATTTCCATTGCTTTCAGTGGAGATGGTCAGATTTACCGGGATGACTGGGATTGTTACCTTTAGACATCTACTCTTTCTCTGGGGACAGAGGCCCGGAAAGGGGCATGGGAGGTTGGTGTTCCTCCAGTGACTGCAGTTCCCTACCCTCTGCTGTGCGGGAGCCAGAGATGCCAAAGATGAGAATTGGGCCTAGGCTGCAAATACCTTTGATGGTAGGAGCTTGTTTAGGCTGTCGCATCTTGGACACAATGACTCACTCAGGGAATGTTTGGTTTGGTTTGAAACATGAAAGTCTGGAAGCTAAATTTCTGTTATCACTGCTGCCCTCATCCAGAATAACATGAAGCTTTTGTCCCCCTGACTTTTTAAAATACTCTGCCCAGGTGCCCCATTGAGGTCTATGTTAGGGACAGAGACAAACCACCAGACGATGGCTCTTCGATGGCTGGTGTGCAATGAGTTGGTGGCCTCAGCCGAAGGCGTCTCATCCCACAAACCTCCATGTGAATGCCTATAAACAATCTCTTTAAGTCAGATTCACAATGTAGTTCCCTATTATAACATCTTTGGTTACAAAGTTGATTTAAGAATTTCTAGTTTTCTTTTATCCTAACCACTTGTTCTAACTTGGCTCTAACACCAAACTGAAGCAGGGATTGGGAATGGTGTGCGGTAATGCTTTTAAAGTGATTTTTACCGCTACAGAAAATATGAAACCACCTCTTCAGGCTCCCTGCTGTTACTGCTCTGTGGCTAGGACATAGATATGTAGTTATGTTAGGTCAGCACTTTCCACATGTACTAAGTGTATTTAAAATATTCAGTGTATCCATTTGAATATTTTTAGGGGGATTAATTGTTCAAATCTAAAAAGTTTATGCCAATCTAATGGACTACTAATGGAAGAAGCTTTTAAAAAAAATCTCTGCAGTGTTCTCAGACCGGACTGTGACCTAGCCACCAGGTGTAATATGTACCAATATCTATCTTGCACTGTGAAATTTAGATTGCAAACCCATTATGATAGAGTCTGTGTCTTTACGTATTGTGGACCGCTGAGCAAGCTCACGGAGCTCAATAAAGAATAAATGGTAGGAATCTGACCTTGAAAATTAAACAATGATCCAAACAATTTTTTAGCAGCCCAGGAATTCAGGTCCCACTTTCCCAGGAGTTTTATCATAGGGACTGTGGTGCAGTTATGACGGAAAAGAGAAGTGAGTAGCCTCTTCTTTCCTGACATATCTGGGCTGAGCGTGTTTGAGCCCTGTCTGTTCTCTTTGTTGACAAAGCCATGTGACAGCCCTGCTGGCCCATGGGCTGGCAGGGGACGCCAGCCCGGACAGCCACCGCTGCTCACCTCTTGCAGAGGCTTCCCAGCTGCATGCTTTGGTGGCAGGCTTCGTTCAGGGGAGCACACATGAGGCAGGACATGGGGTTTCCCATGAGATGGCTTTCAGATCCCACGGCTGAACCCGGTCCGATGGCTTCTGGCAAACAAATAGACTAATAAAGCTGATGAGCAAGGTAAAAACCTAACTCTGATCCCCCTTTATCGGCTCCAGAGAAAAAAGGCTATACCTGCTCCAGTGAGGACCAGGTATTGCAAATATTCTCGGAACAGACAATTTCCTTTTGATTGTCTTTGGAATAATTCCTCTATTGGTTAAAGAAGGATAGAGATAAAACACACAGGTACTATCTACTGACCACAGAGGTTTGACTGGGTGCCTAGAACCTCATTTAGTTAACAGGATATTGTGAGGTTACTAATTTATTGCTTTTAGTGAAGAGGCCACAGAGAAAGGGCTCTCTTAGAGCTCTCATGATAAATAATGGTTCCCTCCTGCTTAGTCAGTAACTATTGCTTACTGGCAGGTTTAGTTTTCATTTCATTAAACAAATCAGACATTGTCTCTGGTTATCTGTAAGAAAAGAACAGAGAAACTGGAAGATGCAGAGTCAGGAGGGTGAGGAAAGTGAATTCTGATATATTTGCTTTCCCAAAGGAATCAGGGTTCTTCGGAAGGGCTTTTTCACCCCATATTATTGCCTTCTGGTGAAAGATTAAAAAGTGCATTATGGCCGTATCGACGGGCAAGATGAGGCACCCCGTCTAATCACTCAGCAGTCTTTTGAGCTTCCAGGTACAGAGCCCGCGACGAGAGCCCACGGAGCCAAGGCAAGGAACTGCGCCCACTCGGGCAAGGGGAAAGCCCAGGCTCGCGTTCGTGCAAGGGCACCCGCGTGCCTAGGCACGGCCTCGGGAAAAGAGCACGGGAGAAGGGAAGGAAGGGAAGGGACAAGTCCCTAACTTTGCTTCAGGGCTGCTGTGCTTTCGTTTCTAAAGTGAGAGCGGATTTGTTCAGGGCAGTGCGAGAAACTATATCCAGTGCTATCATCAAGCCTCCAAAATGAAAACTGAGTATTACAAAACATTTCCCTAATAAGCCCTATTTTTATGCTGTGGAATAGCTTCCACAAGAAAAATCTGTCACTATCGCATTTAAGAGGGAAGTAAATAAATATTTTTATTCTTCCCCAAAAGACACCTAGAGAAATTGATCAGATACTGACCACGAGGTCAGGAAATGGCAACTTTTCCAACCCTGCTTTGCTGTACTGTAGGACTCTCCTCTGTTCGACCCTTTCAACAATCAGTGAGAAACAAGAAGAAAATCATCATCGGGCTCAACATCCCTTATCAGGACGGGATAAACAGCATCCGTTTCAGAGCTATCAAAACACTATAGATCCAAACAAGAAATACTTATACAGTGTAAAATAATAAACTGTCGTTGCTTCCCTAACGGTCAGAGCGGCAACATTTTCATTCAGGCGCCAAACAGCAAGGTGATCGGTGCGCAGTACTGAAAGGCCCTTTCCCTTGGGGATGCCGCTTCAGGCCCACCACTTGCGCTGTGCACCCAAAATACCAGAGTTACCTTAGAGGCCTTTTGAGCAGCACCTGGAGAAGCCAAAAGCCAAGGAAAAGCAGCATCTAGCAGATCACCGTTAGCTCTGCTTCCCCACTTGGATCACTGGAAAGGTTTTGTCTGCCTGAGCAGGCCTGTGTGGTCAGGCAGAAAACACAGCTGAGCAGCAGGGCTTAGGCACCTCTCCATCACTGTCAATAAGTGAAATGGAGGGCCCTTACATCATTTCATTTACTATTTCAATGATTACATAGATCATTGCCTTCTCATTGTTTCAGTGATAGATTTAATTAACTTCCAATTAATCATGAAGGGTGATATTTAATGCTCAGCCCTGCACCAAGCACAGTGTCACAGACCAAAGAATATATTTTGAAGGCTTCGGTAATCAAGAGGTCATGGAAGATAGATGTTCTTCACCAGAAGAGAGAGAGAGAAGATAAATTTGTGTGTCCACTCTGCTCTGGCTAACTGTTTTAGGGTAATTGTTTCACATCCAAATTATAACTTCCCAAAAGGTCCATCCATGCACAAAGCTAGATAAAAGAGGAGGAGGGGGGCAGGTAATAGGGTCGTGTTATAGAGACTTCATAGGGCTGTAATTCCCATCTGCAGGCAGCACTAATGTTTGCAGCTGCAGCGGTTAAGGCCCTGACAAATGGGCAGAATGAAATTTCCTGTAAAGAAACTTCCAGTTAGATAGAAAGGCTTAAAAAGCCAAACTCAAACCAATGACAAAAAGAGAATTTCATTACACTGCGGATGATTACATGCAGCACAAACCTTAGATCTCGACTGCTGCCTTTCTGGGAGCAGGGTGTCAAAGTCAAGCCACGTGCTGGTGGCCATTTAGGAGGAGTCTACAATTCCCCCCTAGAAAAAACATAATAAAAAAGCTCTTACTATTTTAAGCAGAAACATTCAATTGATATAGCATTCTCTTGATGCATCTAACAAACATGGGGAGCCTGTGTCACTGAAGAGAAAATTAGATGGTAGGTATTACAGATCTCTTTCCCTTTACTGTTTTGACAGTCTTTAGCTCAGGTTTTTGCCTGAGAAAGTGCCCAAAGATGCTGCTGTAATACAAACAGCGGCCAAGGCTAAGAACCTTCCAACTTAGCTCTCTGTTTGCTGGGCAATATCTGATCAACTTTAAAATTTCAGGCTGTGGAAACTGGAGAACATGCTCAGCAAAGCCAGAGCTTTTGGCACATCAGCTGTGAGCTGGAAATCAAAGAACATCCTGAGGACACCAGTTCATAACTTCCCACACAGCCAACCTGCCTCAGATAGACCTACGTGCACACTGCTAATGCCTTAAAAGACTAATCCTGTCTGAAAGAAAAGACGACAGCATTGAAATGGGAGGATAAGAGGAACCCAAAGAAGCTGGAAGGACTGGAAAGAAGGAGGAGATAGCTGTGAAGGGAGAGAGAACCAGGTCCTGGTCTGAAGGACCCACAGGATTTCTGACATTGCCAGGAGATGTTTCTACAAGTCCCTGAAGAAGAGGATGGCTCAGACAGAGCTACTAAGGTGGAGCAGAAATACAAAGAACTCTTGGTGTATCTAATGAGCTTGCCTTAACATGTGGTTGGGGTGAAACAGTCCACTTTTGGTTGCCTCATCAGACTTTCCTCCAGCCTGAGTCATGCTGGGCCACAGCATTATGGCCTTCTTCACCATCTCCAGATGCATGCTGCCCACTGTTTGCCTGCCTCAGCTTCAGTCCTGCTTTGTAGCGACAGTCATGGGAGAAGGGAAAGATTTTCAAACCCTTGTAAGAAGCAAAGCATCAAAATCCACCTTGTACCTGGGGCAATCTCTTCTGAAGTCTGTACTGTAAAGGCAAATACAGGAAGAAAGAAAAGAGTGAGCCTGTGCTCACGGAGTATTCTTCCCCTATGGATTTCTCCCATGCTGGCAGTCCGGGCTAACCTGACACTGGGGCAGTGAATTCAACTATGTGCATGCGTGTGCATGTGTCAGTGGGAGGGAGGGATAGCAGAAAACCTTCTAACAAAAGCAAAATATAATTTGTCCCTTTCCTTTCCTATGGCTAATCTCTGAGTGCAAAGTAATTATCTTGCTCATGACTTTAAATCTCTCTCTCTGGTATATTCTTGTCTGTCCAACATGGCTTTACAACTCCTTCATCTGGCACACAGCTGGCATGCCTCACGGTGAATTCCTCTAAAGAGTGATTTAAAGTTGCTTTCCATCAGTGTAAAACTAATGAGCAAGAAACATCTTGACACATGGTAACTGTAAGCAACACACTTGGTCAGCTGCGTATGAGAAAGACACCCTCACTTAAGGCTTTCCAACTGTTCTCTTGCAAGCACAAAGCCCAGGATGCTTATTTATTAGTGTCTTCCCTTACCCAGGTGTCTCTTTTCAGATGGACACTCTACCCTTTGAATACAACTTCCCATCTCAAAGTGCTGCCTCTGTTTCTAGAGATGCACTCGGAGCTTTAAGTCACAGAATGTGTTCACTGCTTTTAATTTTTAAAAAAATTAACCTGAAGCTTTTCTGTAGCACTCAGCACCGTAGTGTCTCAGCACCTTGGCACAACAGTACAAATACAGTCAGGCCTCTGGCTTCACTGTTGCGATTCCAGATTTACCTTAGCTGAACTGAGAGTTTTGTGAAATCATTTCAGATTTGTACAGGCATACACAAGGAGAGGATTTTGACCCCATTGAATTTATCTTCATTTTCCCCTGGAAAACAGAGAAGGCTGAGCATAAATGAAACCTTGGGTCAGCATTTTCTAACACAAATAATCAAAGTTAACCTCCAAACAGATTCAGGCCTCCAAAGGTAAGCATCCTGACTTTTCAGAAATTTAAATAACCATTGGTTGACAGGAGCTCCAAGGAGTCACCTCACTTGAAAACCAGCTTCTTTATTTAGTACCTGAATATGATTTTGTGGTAGTTTTCAAAAATATTGATGCAACTGAGGTAATACTCACTTCCTTTTGGAATTAAATATCTAATACTTGAGTGTTTGAAACTCCATGCTTCAGGAGCAAAATTTTCGACAACTGAAATTTAAAAAATGCTGGCTGTAACATATTCTTAACACAAAATCATCTGAGGAGAAAGAATGCTTTCTCCCCCTGTGTGTGTAAGGCACCTAAGGAAATAATGCTAGAATCATAAGAGTGACTGAGGGGATGGTGCAAGTAAGGCAAGGTTTATAGGAACCCAAACAGATATAGTTGGGGAAAATAAAATAAACGAAATGGGAAAAAACCCTTTATTCACAAAAGGCTTGAGGATGAACTGAAGAACAACTTTTGTGCCTTAGAATTTGTCTGCTTTTCCCAAAACATAACAGACTTCCTGGAAAGAGGCCTACAAGCCTGGAAGATGGTACGCTCCATGCGGGCCCGCATGACCACATCACTACCAAACTTACTTTCTTTAAAGTACTGCGATTTATTAGTCCTTACTTTACTGTGCATTTTCTGCCTTCCTTTCTAATACATCCTGGGCATTAATTACAAATTTTACTTTTTACCCTCTCCTCTGCTATTTCTGACAAATGCACTCCTAGTACTTCCAAAAGCTTGTAAAAAAAAATCTGCAAGACCTGCGGGCACCAAAATCCTTCCTTCTCACGTGGAGGCTGAGCTGGAACTGTACACAGGGTGCTGTAATGTAAAACTAAAAGGAACCGTCAACACAGAGAGCGAAGCAGCCAGAAGAGAAGTTTGTGACATGTGGGGAGCTCCATAGCTTGTCTACTTTTCGGCTTGCTCCTGGCTCCCCAAGGGCTACTTCCCTATCCAGGTAAGGGCTCCAAACAGATTCCCCACCTTCCAGATCCATAGTGAATGGGGTATCTGCTGTGCTCCCCTAACGCCATGGGAAAATACTTACTCCATCTCCCATGTAAGCTACTGAGCTGGCTGGAGGGAGCAGTGACTTTGAATTATATTTACACTTCTCCCACCCTGAAACATCTTAGTCTGCATGCCAACCACAGTGTTCACCACAAAATTGGCAGAGAAAAACAAGCAAAGAGCAGTCCCTCTCCTATTCTAGCCTTTCTGCCCCATTACAAGAGCACAGTCTGAGCACTTCTTCAAAAGAAACTCCACCAGGGCTGAGAAGACATAAATATGGAGAGAAAGTGAGCACACAGCATGCCTGGGTACAGGTCAGTGTGCACCATGCAGATGTCAACGAGTGTCCCCCTGAGAGCATGTTACTGACTTCAGGAGTGAAATCCAGCGGTGAGCCTGGTGCGGAGGAGTTTCCTTCACTTGTTATTTTTATTATTTTCAGCAGCAGCACATGCAGTGCTGGATCACCTGGCCAGCCTTGAAAACTGCCTGTGCCTGCGGCTCTGGAAGTTGTCCCTGCCCCCAGGAACTGCCATCTGATCGAACACGGGGCGGTCAAGGATGGGAAAAAGAGAAACCAAAGAGAGTGGTGCAGTATGATGAAGCCACTTAATCACTTAGCAAGCCTGCGGTCAGGTCGAATGGTCGGGCTCAATATAAAACCTAGGATTTCCAGGTTCCTGTCATGATCCCTTGGAAATACTGGAGAATGTAAAGGTGTTTGCGTTAGGACCCAAACGTACCTTCTGTACAGATGTATCAAGATCCTCTAAAAATGAATCAGGTACAAACTTACTTTCTAAAAAAGCTAAGTCATTGCGTGCTGAAAGAGTGGGCAAGATAGAAAAGTTTTTTATATTTTGTACAATAATACTATCTAGATTTGCAAACAGTAGCATTATCTAGGTAGCACTGGTACAGCAGTAATCCCCAGAGACCTCAACTGGTTCTGGGCATTCAAGTACTTTGCCATGTATAGGCACTTCCCTCCCAAACAGAAAAGACTGAATGCTGCAGAAAGGAAGATATGGCTGTGTATAAATATATAGACACATTCAAACTTACTTAAACAGAGCCACGAAGAGCTTGCTGACTTATCCAAAGTCATGAAAGCAGGCTGTGCCTGGAGTTTTTCCTGAGTCCCGTTCCAGCGGGACTCATGAACCTCCTGTTTTCTATTTCCTTCAACAGACAGGAACAAGGAACAATCATACAGCCAGAATGTAAGACACAATTTTGAATTTGTTTTGAAGATGCAGTACTGGATTTTGGATATCCCTCAACTTTGACTGAAGGCATACACAGGGGATTGCACTTCATATGCTTCAAGAATACCATAATGGGATACATTTTTTACAAAGCATTACCCAATGCTATGCTAAGCTTGAGTTAAATCATGTTTATTTCTTGAAACTGGCTAAGATTCTTCTCCGATTACCATTCATTTTTCTCTGGCCAAGAGACCCGAACAGTATGTAGAAATAAATCCAGGTCATGCTCTCTGAAGGCAGATCAATAATTCAATCAGTAGCCGGGAAGCTCTGAGTTTGACACTCATGTTGTCAGTCATGGAATTTCTCAATCGAATTGGTCTGGTCTCAGAATGATCAAAGATGGCAGCGAGGGCACCGGAAAGATGTGCAAAGCAGACATTCGTCTGTGCTCTGATTACAGTCAAACTCATCCTGACTAACGCTTCTGAAAAGGCCCGGAACGGACATGGAGCACGGGATTACCTATAGGGACACCCATCCGGACAGACTGTTGATTGACAGCGAAATAATTCCACACTGTTGTGTCCGACAGCACTAGAAACAACCCAGACAAAACAGATTGCTCTTTTCTCCCCCTCCTGGTTTGTGTAAGAAGACGTTTGGAAAAATCTGCTGTCTGAACTTGGTCCCTGATGATAGCTCAGAGTCATGGAAGTGGCCATTTCCCCAAAGTTACAACGGCTAGGGGCAAAATCCTATTTGTAGTACACTGGTGCTCTGTACAGCTCCCCTGAAAATCTTGCTTCTTCCTTAGAAGTATCTGCTGCTGGCCACGGTGAATGCTGGAAAAGATGAATTGCTGGTCTGATTTATTAAGGCAATCCTAAACCCTTCTTGCTGTCTCTCTCTTCAGTTACTTTCAGAGGTTATAAAACACCCAGGGTTCAAGGAAGATATTTCTAGAGCTGGAGGACTGTGGACATGCCCCCAAGGGGAAGAGTGAGGAGAACAGAGTAAGTCTTAGGAAACTAGACTAACCAAGAGAGTTCTGGTTTAAATCTCTCTCTCTCTCTCAGTCTTTCTCTGTCTGTAGATACGGGAATTCTCCTATTCTTTGGATAAACATTTGCTTTTCATTAACAGTTAAATATCCTGAAACCAGAGGGAGCAGGCTACAGGATTCTTTCTTTTTTCCTAGATCTTCAGGTTAGGGGTGGACAGGGGGTCCACAGCACACAGGCAACGCGTATCAGAGATGAGCACGTCAGCCTCATTCCAGCCTCACATTTCTGTTCCATGTAAAGTGCAGACACGAATCACAAGGGGGCTGAGCCCAGGTGAGCCTCAGTTTTGAGGCAGTTTTGTGTTATTTCAGGGACTTCATAAGGAGTCTACCTGAATGAACTAAAATTTCAGTAAAGATGTCAGGATGAAGAGAAGAAAAAGAAAGTTTTCAACATTTATGAAAGGAAAAAGCGCTTTACATGTCCAGCGCTGGAAAAATATTTTGGAAGCAGAGATCCTTAACCAGCCAAATTGCCTTCAAAGAGATGGCTGCCAGATTCAGCTCATTCCCAGCTCATCCCAGAGGTGTCCTCTCAGTAGCTGCTCGCTCAGGCCACATTCAGATTGCTGGGGACTACCCTCCCTGGCCCCCAAGGGATTTGGTCAGCGTAAGACTGAACTCCCCTGTGCAAGTGGGGAGTACATCTAAACGCATAGTTTAGACATGCCCATAACAGTGTCAGATCCCAGTGTTCTCCACTTCTTTCTCTCAGATGGTCAAGGTCTCAGCCTAATATCCCACCTTTCTGTAGGGCACATTATTCTGTTTCATCTATTCCTTCCATCACCCGGGGATCGGTGTGCACTGAAGACTCACTCTGTCTAGCTATTGTAGCAGACACATTTTTCCCAAAATACTTCTTCCTGGTTTGATGTCCAGCTCTTATCTGACTTCTAGAGTTTCAGGCTGATAGGCAAGTTGAAGGCAAGTCACCTGGTCCAAACCTTTGTTCTAGTTCCCAAAAGAGGACTTGCAATGTTTATTTCTGTATCCATGAGTACCTTTTTACAGGGCTCTGCAGCACAGAGATGGCACTCTTCACCATCCCCATCACCTTAGTTTAGCTTCCTTGTATTCTTAATAGGATGCAGTTTTGCTTGACTGCACCTTGTAACTCTACCAAATTAAGACCTTTTGTATTGGTGCACTTATTGTAACAAAAAAGCAAACACATTTCTATATGATTATGTGGTCAATCCCCCCTAGCAAATAATGAACAAGTTAAGAGGGCATCTGTCAACATGGTGTCTTGATGGATTTGAATCTTGCAACCTCTGCGCCTCTGCCTCTCACTGCATCAGCTTATTTGGCCTAATTAACCTGAGTTTTCCTTGCTCAACAGAAATCATCCCCATGAAAAAGATGTAGCTTGCAGATTCTGAGAAAGGTTTTCCTGTTTTGAAATATGAATGAGAACATGCTCCAGGCCATCTGGTGCTGGCCTTAGTAAATTCCAAAATGGATTTATTACAAATCAAAAAGGAATTATGGAAGTATATTTTTTTCAGATCAGTCTAGTGTTTATATATAGATCGAGACTGCAGAAGTGTGGTGATGTGCAGTCAATATTTGAACAAAGATCCCCCCCCAAATCTTTCTCCACGTCTAGTGATTAACCCTAAGGGCTGGGGTACTGGTGTCTGCACATGGAAATGGATACCATGGCTTCCCAAAGACAGAAATGTTCTCACATTAAAACAAGTTCCACGGATAATTAATGTCTGGACAGCATTAGCTGTGTTGGAGTGGGGAATAGATATACTCATCAAAGAAGTCAGCTTCTCTGATAGAAGCAGCTGGGGCTTTACCTGAACTGTCTCCCATCTCACCAGTGACTGGGTGAAATATCAGCATGCTGCCTGCTGAGTACCCACTGTCATGGGCTACGGCTAAGGTGTCATCACGCAAGGTACTGCAGTGACAGAGACCCGATTTGCAACTAGCCAGAGCGACTGCAGAATTGGAAGCGGCAAACCAAACCCATGTGATGCCCAAGCTAATAAGGTTTGCTAAAAGGCCGAGATTATTAGCCTGAGCACCATGAATGTTAATGCAATTATACTGCTCATGAGACCTGAGCAAGTACCTCCACATGGTGCTGCACCAGCCTCTCTGGGGAGCCCAAGAGTGCACAGCACTGCATGGCAGAGACATCCCCTGTATGGTGCTCCCAGGATATTTGTTTCCAGGATATTTGATATTTCCAGCTTATTTGTTTTCCTATTTGCTGAAAATCCGCTTGTTTTTTTGCAGTTTGGTGCTATGAATCTGCAAATCCAGCAGCAAACACTAGCTGTTATTATCTAACCCAGGAATGAGAGCCGATTTGTTTCTCTGCTTGCTTTTTGTTAGCTTGGAGCAGAATTTGGTCCCAAAGGAGAGAAATAAAGATGGTGGGAAAATTCGACCCTCAGATATTCTTTTGCTGTAAGCGTATCCTGAGTGAGAGCTGTAAACTAGCAATTTTAAAAGCATGGTTCTTTTAAATAAATAATCCAAGAAATTGGGAAAGCTGATTTTCTAGTCAAAGAACAAACTCATTTCTGAGTAGTTTCATTCACTTGGGAATAGTGCATATTTAATAGGAAAGAAATGTCTACAAAAGCCCAGATGCAAGATTTACATTCAACTGAATGAAAAAGGATACTGGAAAGAATTGCTACATTTTCGTGGAAATCTTTAAGCTTTCAGCATTTGTGAATTTAGGAATACTTTCATTTTAAAAAAGCTTTCACTGAAGCATGGCTATCCAGAAAAAAAAAAAAAAGAAAAGAAAAAGCAAACTTGCTGAAAAAATTAATTTCCAGTGGTTCTGTTCTATTCCCCCAGGTCTTTAAAAATCTCAGATTGAAATGGATGAATATGCAAGTGCCACTTATTGACGGCCTCCCACAAGCAGCAAAATCCTTTGAAATCATTGTGGAGGTAATTGTAAAAGAAGTTATATGCATAAAATTACTCCTCTGGTGCAAAAAGGATCATAAATCAGTTCACAATCAATCTATCCACAACTATTTCAATCTAGAGGATTAAAAATATATATCTATACATAAAACCCCAAAGTTAAATGATTGGTAACAAAGAGACATGTGATTGAAAGATGTATTTCTCTCTTGATGCAATGCTGCACATAGGAGCCACTGAATATTTTCATATTCATTACATTTAGCATGGAAGCTCATTGGCTGATATTTTCTGTATTAATTAGCTATACTACCCACATGGTGCAAATGCTTGGCCAACCCTAGCAACAGTGGCTACTGTACTAGCTAAAAGAAAACGTAATGTGAGCCTGAGTGACCAGACACCAAGATTCCTGGATTTTGTAATTTTCTCTTCCCACTGCTACATTAACGGCGTTGAGACCTAGACTTCTGCCTCGCTCCCTCACAGGCATCGATGCCAGTTGCCAGATCAAGAACTGGATTCCAAAAGCTGTCAAATCTGCAGGTGGTGCTAAGCCAGGTTTTGAGTACTTTCTTCTGCTAATAGGGCTGAGGCCACTTTCCAGCTAATCTGTTAAATATATAGACCTCCAGAAATGATGAGCTCATTTAACAGCCACTGCACTTCAAAACACAGCGAAGATTTTTGAAAGGGGACAAGAAGGAACGGCAGGGGTGGGGTGAATGCACAGATGAAATGCAGAGCAGATATCTTCTCCAAATCCATACCCAAATTTTATTTCCTTCTAAGAAAAAAACCTTAGAGCAATCTACCCAGATCAATTCCTTCATTTTGTAAGTAGAAAATATTTAAAAATGTGAAATAAATGTTAAATGGACCCCGTGCTTAGCAAAGGAAGAGTCTCTGCAAACGGATATTTCCAAAGGACAACTTGAGCAGGCACAGAGCAGATTTTGACTGTGTTCACATACTTACAATAACAGTAGGTGAAATACATTATTAGCGACTGTTGATGTTGACTTTTACATTTTCCATGGGTAAGGTTTATGACTAATGAGTCCCAGAGTAGGCCTGTGTTACAAGAAATAACACGATTATAATATCAAAGTGGTAAGGAGAGTGCATGGGAGACCGTAACAGAAAGCTGGAATGGAATCATGCTTACGCTGTGGGTTTTCTCCCCTCTGCCCTAAAAAGATTATTTTTTCACTAAAAAATGAGGACAGTACCTCTTCACCTCAGAAATGATTTGGAAAGCTACCTTTGGCCTACCTCAGTTTCCCTGTCTGGTCTGCGGTGCGGGACGGTATTTTTTCCCTTTGTTGCCCAGCTGCTGGGCAGCATTTCTGTGCACTGGGAAACGGATGCGACACTGCGCACCGAAGCAGTGGCAGTCTCGCAGGCTCAGAGACTTGGGCTCACGCCTATCTGCCATGTCCATGACAGGATTTAGGGCATCTGGCTGCCCGGGCTGCACTCGAAGAACTGGATGCAGTCCTTCTGTTCAAAAATAACCAGTCGCTGCGTCTGGATGCTCAAATTATAGGACTTCAGCATTTTAAATAAATTTTGTGGGATGCACTCGCCATTTGAGCTAAGGGTTAAAGACCAACGAGCCATGGATTTGCTGGAATGGCCATCTTCCAGCAAATCTTCCTTGATTCCTCTGGAACACCTATTCCCAAGGGAACTAAGGATGAACTTCTTCAGTGTGCCCACAACATTTTCTGGCAGAAAGTGGATAACTAATTGTTTGAATAATTTTAAAATTCTGCATTTGCTTCAATTATTTCGGGGTTTTCACTTTTTTTTTTAAACCTGTAATTCATTCTTGAAAATTTGCTTCTGCCAACTTTAAAGGTTAAAGGTAATCCCAGGACCTTCCTCCACCATGCTCCACCATTTGATTTTTCTTTTTTTTCCTGCCTCTTTAAAATTCTTTTTATTTTTCAAAACTGCCTTGACATGGAAAGAGTAAGTGTGGACAAAAAAGAAAAGAAACTGCAATTGTTCTATCGTCAAGTTTTGCAAATTGATGCAGTTCTGAAAATTATGTAAGATATGGGTAAAATTGCTGAAAAGAAAGGGTTGAATGGAGAAGTCTTTTTCCATTCCACTGCATCCACTGTAGAAAAGGGGGGAAAGGGGGAAAAAACAAAACCTGATCATTTGAGAGATTTTCAGTATCAAATTTTCCATTTTAAGCAGACAATGCTCATCCAGTTGCATTGTAAAATTTCCTGTCAAGAGTAATCAAAATGACATTTTCCTATGATAAATATAATTTTAAAACAAAGTCCATAAAAACTGAGTATATAACATTACTGACATAAAGATAAAACACCCACAGGAACGGTAAGATACTCATTTTATAGTTTTCTCACCATTACCAGCAAAAATCCTATGAGCTCTACACTGGAATTTTCATAGCGTGGGCTGGAATGCCCTGAAAGTTTCTATTCTGTTACTTTTAGATAGCAACGCTCCTGCTGACTTCGGTAGGTTTAGGATTTTATACTCTTTCCACACACACGCTTGTTTCCAAAAGCTGCTTGCATGAATATTCATGGCAAGAAAATACGCGTGTCACATCAAATAAAAACTCCAGCTCAGCTAAATGCTTCCTGACTCCTTCTCAGCAGTCACCTGGGCAATGCTAGTTTCATTACAGGGGCTGCTCCGCAGAACGGAGCCTTAACTAACTTCACCGTTGCTCAGCTGAATAAATAGCTTCAGTTCACTATTTTTATCTTGGGTCGCTATCCATTCCCAGAGATCATTCCCCCTCTCCTTTCCTTGCTAACGCACTTTCACCACCTCCTTTGGCAGCGCGCAGTCAGAGCGCCGAACAGTCCATCGCAGCCTACCCCGAGCAGTCCCCCTTTTTTGTTACTTCTCAGAGTTCTCCTAAGGAGGGGAAGGTAGGAAAATGTATACATCTGGTACAGATGGTAAGTCTTTTCCCCCCATTTTTGCCTTTTTGATTTTTTCCCTTTTATTATTTTAAGTTTCCAAACTGGTCACTGCATACCGTTTGAAATGCTCCCGTAAGCACACCAAAGTGTGGCTCTACTACTTTGCATGCTTTTCCTTTATTCCAACTCAAAGCCTGCTTAATCAGAGCCAAACTCTTCAGAAAGAAGCCGTAACTGCTTCTTAAACTGCTAGCATCCACAACAGCATCAGATCAGACACCTCTGACAAAGTCGATCGGTAACTGCCCTTTCGTCTCGTGGTCTCCTCTGAGGTTCACCTCCTTGGTATATGTTTAAGTGGCCTTTACAGAGACTCCTGAGCTCAATGACGACATGATTTTTCATTTTTGAATATTGGTGTCTTCGCTAGGAAAGGAGCACATGGGCATCTGACAAACTTTCTACATCTCACCAGCCATCCCTGCCCCTCAGCATCCCTCTCTCTCTCACACACACACACACACACAAGCATCCAGGATATAGTCCTTTAGCAGCTCCACACCTGCTACAAGAAGCGTCTAATTTATTTAGGGGGAGAAAGCTGGATAAAATTTAGCCTGTTTCATTACCACAAATGAGGCTGTCATTTTAAACAACTGGAAACATAGCAATCAAATTAACAAGACAAATTAACTGAAATACCATGTCCAGCTCATCTGCCATTTCACTTGATTGACATGCATATCCACCCACTTACTATTACCTTAATGAAGACGCCATAAAACCTCGTAGTTACTTAAAAGCCAGTAATTAGTACAGTTTAAGGATGTATAAACTCAAGAGCTGTCACACCACCCACCCAGTGGGGTAGCTATTAGTGAAATGGAAAGCGGAAAAGCCCGCAACGTAAACCAGAGGCTGCGTAATCTGAATAATTAAAGTGTTGCAAGCGGCACATTGCACAGCCTGATGCAGGGATCTCTCCGCCCCGACGGACTCCGTCTTGCGCCTGCTTCTCCACCAACGCTTTGCGCCAGTTCTGGGCCTGCGGCGAGCCCGCCTCTCTCACGTGCGCCCCGGGCCACGCGGAGGTACCGGAGGGGAGTCTTCTGCTGAACTGCTGTCGGCGGAGCTTGGGCAGATTGTACTGTTGAGGCTTCAGCTTTGGGTCAGGGAAGGTTTATAAGCTCGGCTGCTTTGCTGGGATAGTTCTCTCTGTTCCCAGGCAAAACCTAGTTAAAAGCACCTGTCGGTAACCCCTGGGGAAGGATCCTTCCAGGAGTGCGGTGCTTAGCTTAGAAACAGCCAGCGTCCATCTACAAAAATTTGAGTTGAAACTTTCAGCGACAAACTGGGTTCAGACTAGCAGATGTTTTGAGGAAAGCCTTTCCCTTTCATCTTGCCAAAACAATCCCCAAACGCAAACCACTCCTGTTTCTTCAGTGCAAACTTATTTCTGACAATTATGATGTGGACACGAATAAAAGCCAGAATAAAACCGGCCCAGCGAACCCTGCCCTGTCGTGACATAATGCAACAGCCGTACTGCTGGGGTTCATCAGCGCGTCCCGCTAAACTGCACTGATCGGCACACTAAGCTGCACCAGGAGCAGCTTATCACCTGCTGCAAAGGATTTCAGTTCAGTAAACCAGACGGTGCTACTTTAATTTAATGCAAGTGCTACGTTAACCTAACCTACCAGTTTGGAAAAATGAATACTAAAGTGAACATATACCAAATCTGACACCGCTACAAGCTTGACAGAGTCGATCAACTTGCAAATATCGGGAGGTATTTTGAGGACTGTCCCAGCTCAGCCGTCATGCACACCAAAGGTGAGGGGCTGCTTTAACGCACAACTTGTAAACCTAACTACGAAATCTGAGCAGCTCACCCAAAACAACAGGTTAAATTAAATCTCCATACTGGACTAGTTCTGAACTTTTGCAGGGTGGATCGTCCTCTGAATTATTCAGCTAAGCTCATTCTCTTGTTCTCATCCATAAAAGCCACGCTGTGCATTCAGAAACAGTGCTTGCTGAAATAGGTCAAAATGTGGTTCATTGCCAAGTAAGTGTATTTGTTTTGGGAGGTTTTTTTAACATGACTAATATGGAACCACAAAGATTTTGTAGGATAAACAACAGAAATGTTGGATTTTTTTAAATAGAAAATTTCATAGTGATGATTAGCTGGCTGTGGAACTTTTACTTTAGAAAGAGACACTAAAAAGGAAGTGGCTGTTTATCCAGTTCCTGGGAAAATAACTAAATGCTGGCTGGTATTTATTCAGCTGAATTATTAGAATAGCATTTGCTCCTATACTTAAAGTTGTGTCAGCATTTCCATTATGAAACTTAGCACTTAAGGAAATCAACCCAGAAGCAAATTGGTTAATAAATAAAAATAACCCCGATAAATCAAATTAGCTTTTTTATAAAGTTATATTGCTTTTTAAAATTTTGACAATTTACAAAGATGTTGAAATGGACAAAGGGACATTAGCAGCAAACTCTATCAGAAAATCTTCAGGCGTCTTTCTTACTAATAAATACATAACATGTCCATAAGGTAAGATTCGAGAAGTAGTTAATATTTTTGCTCAGTACATGTCACAAGAAAGACAAAATTGGAAATTATTTTCAAAGTTGTTTTTCTGTGCAAAGATGGAAATTGACTTGTATTTTGAATTTCAGATAATCTGAATGATATTTTTCCTTTTCACCCAATTTTTTCATTTATTAAAGGCTGGTTTCCTATTATAGAATTTCAGTGAACTGAATATTTTGGTAAGGATTTTGATTAATATGACTCAAAAGCCTTTTCCCAATAATTACAGAGTAGATTTTCATGTGAAAGATATTGACACGCTCCTGAATATTTAAAAAATAATAATTTTCAGTCACTATAACAAATTGCCATATGCTTCTACTCAGGAAATATGTGTGTATCCACACTTTCAGTCCTATTAAATTGAGGCTACTCTGGTGTGCAAAGTTATGCACTTGAACAGGTTTTTGAAAAATTATTGTCCATGCCTTTTTCTATACGCAATAACTACAAAGTACTGAAACTGCTAAATTTCAATGTACAAAAGGATCTTTGCTGGAATGGCATACGTATTTTCCACACGCACAAGATGATAGCACAGATCTACAACACCCTAGTTTATCCAAACCCCAAAGGCTCAAATTTAAAACCCGTTTACTTCTGTTGTGAATACGGCCCTAATAATCTCATCGCTTTGGGGGGATGCCAGCTTCTACGTTCTCCACATCATCAGCTAATCACGCAATCCTCTTCCCTCTTTTCCTCCCTGGGGCCACCTGCCCCACCTTGGTGGTACCACTCCTTGGTACCAGGTAGTTTTTTTCTTTGCAGTATTTGGTGAGCTGATTTCCCTCAGCGTTTTCCCCTAACGATACTCCTTCTTGTATTTATGCCAATACTTCTTTCATGCAGGATAACATACTCGCAGGCTAGCCCACAGCACCAGAAGGAAATCCGTGGAGGTCACCATGTCAGCATTCTCCGTCACTCCCCACAAACCACAGTGCCAAAGCCCTAACACATGTCGTTACAGAAGGGTTCGCACACACAACAAATTCATCGCACTGCCACAATATGCACCCTGTTATTATTGATAACATTATTACACAGCTTAATGCAAGGCTCCACATCTCCATTCAGGAAAAAGCATTAAGAGGAACATTCGTAACATTAGCCCTGACATCCCTGGGATTATGTTTAATGGGCACGTGACCTAAAATAACCCCTTGATACATGATCATGATACTAAGCTGTTTGTTTATTTATTCTTCCTTAATTCAAATGGTGAAGATGATTAATGCAGTTACCTTTACTGTATTGACCTCTGCTTTCTGGGGGCTGTCCTTGAAGGACATCCATTTTAAAAAAATGCTGATAAATCTAATCTCTCTTGTTCAGGCTATGCAAATGGGGACACTATTGGAATGTGCGAGTACCTACCTCGTAAATGTGAAAAGCTGCTGGAAGAGACTTAGAAACTCCAGTACGTGCAGCAATAATGCTTATAAGAAATAAAAATGCTCCCATAGTCAACAGCAGTGATGTAAAACACTACACCTTTGAAGAACGATGCAGCACAGTTCAGATCAGCTGATAGAGAAGTGTAACAACAGGAAACCCTGAAGTTTCAGTACACTGCCTTTAAGATGAAGACGACTTGGGAAGCATTTCTGGGGATCATCAGCAAACCCAAACATTTTAAATAGGCAGTGTCTCCATAAACACTACAGTGTTTATCAGATCTAAGAGAATATTTCGTGTTAAACAATTTATGAGACAGACATCTCCATCTCCTGCCTCCACCCTCAAATTTACAAGCAGATTTTAATTTTCTTGGATAGTATTCACCCATCAGAATGATTCACCATGCGATCCTGTGAACAACCCTTGGTCTCTCGACAGTTTGTTAGGAGCTCTGGGTATAGGGTAGTTAGAGTTAGCCTTGAAGGTATCCCATTTAAACATTGATGGAGAGCATGCTGGAGGTTTCCCCTGGGAGAGGTTCTACCTACCCAGGCACCCTCTGCTCCGGAATCTGAACACCTTCTGCAAAAGCAATGTCAGTCACAAAAACAGCCAGCTCTTTGCCAAATCTCCATTTGCAAACTCATAATTTTGCTCTCAATAAATTTGTGTGGTTGCTTTTTTAAAAACTTGTATCAATTTATTTCTTGTTTTCTATGTGTGTCCACATGGGTGTGCTTAAAGCCAAAATGTAGCATCGGTTTGCTATCGTTTTGGTGTTGAGAAGCCTTTTTCAAACAGAAGAGTTCGGTATCATTTGCTAAGGGCAGAGAGACCAGATGAACTCAGTCAGCTCAGGTACAGCAGCATTCACTAAAGGGTAAGTAGTAGTACGACTGTAGCCATGGTGATCTCAGCATATAGATGAGCTGAAGTAGTAAGATGCAATATCTTTTCCAAGACTGACTGAAATTCGTCATTTTTTTCCAACCGTATCAGTCGATCTTAAAAAAGAGTAAAAGATAAAGACACTCTCCCTGCAAACCATGCCTTGCTTGCAGGTGAGACTGTTCCTTACATAGACATGCCTGTTGCCTATATTTCTCTCAGCAGAGAACAAAGGGAATGGTGGAAAAGGTGGAGGCGCACACTAATTACTCCCCATTGACTCAGTCACGGTTACCTCCAATACATAATGTAGCTGAATGCAGCATGCCAGTTAGGATATGATATATAAGAAGGAGCTAGAACTACTAGCCAAAATTTGTTCCAACTCAAACAAATTTAACGCTGGGTTGCATATTTGGTCGGCTAAATTGTGTCTGTATTTAATTTGCACATGCCTGCATATTTTTCTGAGTCAGCTGGACTAAGTCGTGAGACATTATAAGAAAGCTTGCTTTTGTGGTATTCCCAGCTGAGTCAAAACGAGGTAGCATGCAGACCTTCAGGAAAATCCAGTTGGTGAGCTTTCCCATTCACTTACCAGACTGAGGAGGTTCCATATTTGTAGATCCTTAGGTGAACAAAACTGAGAACTTGACATCTGAATCTAAAGTTCACTGATCTCTAATGAACAAAATTATTGTGTAACTAATTAGCAGAAGTTAGGAAGAATTAATAACCATATTCTCCTAAGTAGTTCATAAGAATTGCTACTAATTTTGTCCTTCAGTTAAGCGGTCTGAGGAGCAAGGATGGTTCTTCTTTGGTGCTTGGAAGGCACTCAAGGTATACGGGTAGGCACAGAAGGCATCTGAGTATAGCCAAAACGTGCACAAAACCATGAATATGTTTTGTCACTTTTTATACACCTGAAAGATACTTTTTCTTTTTTTTTTCCTTCTTAAAGAACAACAGGAAAAAATGATTTTATGGACCGACATTCTTTCTTTGATGGGTTCTACTTGCATTTATAAAAAAAGGGAGAGAAATGTTTCATAGCAACTCCAGAGAAATATCAGGTCATCTACGCAATATGAAAGAAATGTTTACTGGAGGAGAGACAGGCAGTATACTAGTAGCTTAGTTTTCACTATTTAGAAATGACTACTGTCTAAATTTCCATCTCCCCTAGCTAAGGAGTTTAGCCCTCCAGTCATGCTTCATTTTTTTTCCTTTTTTGGTTTATCATAGTTTAAAGGGAGCAACTAACAAAACAATTCCAGTAAGAGAACGACCTGTCCCTCAGCCCTTCTCACATCTTCTACTGCAAGAAGCCCTTCTCGCACCCTCAGCTGGTGAGAAGCACCAGGCTTCTCGCCAGCTGAAGAACACAAGCACCTGGTTCAGCTCAAAAATGCTTCATCTCTCTGCCTCAGGCCTCTGCACCTGTGGGTTCCCTCAGTTCTGTGCTTACCTGACTGGTTATTTCAAAATACTCAGATTCCTTTATAGGGCTTCTTACACCAGCTGCCTGGCTCTTTGCGCAGGTCTTCGAACAGCAAAAAGCTGGGGACAACCGCAGCCTGGTACTGCTCAGTTCACCTCACCCTCGTGAACAGAAGCTTCTTCCCTGCAACCTTTGCCAGCTTCTAACTCACATTACTACCCCTCAAGAACGTATCTGAGACACTCTCCATTCTGGACAGAAACTTGAAGTAATACAAATTGGACTTTAAGCACTACTAGTGATATTAGGACTAATATACGGAAGCAGCTAACAAAACCTGAGCAATCCAGTGGTAGGAGGGCTCCCATTCCTGCAGCATGTGAAACAAGAAGTAAGCTGAAGGGAACCAGCTGAGCACCCCATACTTCGGATCCTCTTTTTCAGTGTTTGCCTGTGGGGGGAATGTGTCAGGGATGCCACAGGTCTGGGTCTCTGACGGGACAGAATTTATCCCTGCATGGCGAGGACAGCTTGGCTCCCATGCTCCCCCCAGGTCTCACGTGAGTCCTCTTCAGACCGAGGCTGTGCACGGCTGTTGCACTGAGACCTCTGCACAGGGCCGAATGTCACCTTTTATCCCCTGAGACTTCGTGCCAGCCTCCAGAGTGACTGCTTTTTCTCTCCATTTCTTACAGACATAGTTTCTAAGCAGCAGGCTTCATACTTTTGATGTTTTACCTTGTTATTTCAAAGAATGAAATTACCTGTCAGGGACATTTGCCATATAGTTTTACCACCACAGCAGAACTATTTTAAGTACTACTAGATTATTAAAGTTCTCCTTCAGGAATACTTCAGAAATAATTTTGCTGCCCTCTAGCCTACTGCTGAAATCTCTCTAGCCTGCCAGCATTACCCTTCAGGAACGCTTCTGAAATAGCTTTACTCACTTTACTGTCCTTTTCATTACTATTGAAATCCTTCCAGAATGCTAGAGTTAACCTTCAACAAGATGCCAGAATAACTTTCACATTCTGGAAGGGTTTCAATACTGATTTAAAGGATATCAAAATGCAGTTTTATCTCTTTTTTGTTTCAGTGGTAAGGATAGTGATGGTAAAATATGGATGTATGCGCTTTGCTTTTTTGTGTTGTGTGTTTATATAAACACATATAACCACTCAGGCTGGAGTAATAGTGGTCCTGGAACCTCGAGGAAGTTATTTTTAAAAAGAGCTTCTAAAAATTGCCAAGGCATGAACTGAGGTGACAGCAGAGAATGTGGTTTTGTTTGCTTAATGGACCTGCAAATGAATTCTGCTGATCTTACTCTGACAATGAAAGTTTTGAGGGCATGAGCCAACTGCTTTGATTAAAAAGAGGAAGATCAAAAAGCTTTGCCCCAAACTCTGACTGACCCCAAATTAAATCAATTTTGAGGTGTGAAAAGTTCCTTTTGTTTTCTGTTGCTCTGCACGTCTGTGTTCAACAAGGGGAAATGCTCAAACTCCGCAACAAAGACCATGCTTGTAATGTTTCCAGCTCAACAGAACCAGAAAATCCCAAAGTCCTGGGAGACATTTCTAACTCACTCATGAACACATGAGATTATTTTGAAAGTCCAGCATATATGATACATACTCTATCCTTATTAGTTCTGTGAGTGTACTCATCTTCCTATAGGGTCCAGACTCACCTAAGCATCTCTAGTTTGAAACCAGGCAAAGTTTCTGAACCTTGTCCTGGTTGGGGTCACAGGCTGAAGCATTTCCTCATTCCCCTGGCAGCAAAGTCCTCAGGCCCACTTCAGCCCTCGTGTAAAAATTGTGTACAAAGCACACTGAACTCATTGAATCTATAACTGGACTGAACTGTCTCCTTGTTTCATGCTTAATTTCACCTTATTTTACTCTATTTCCAATTGAAAATGTATCAGAACAGCCAAGATTTCCCCCAAAAATATTTTTAAAAACAGTACCATAATTTATGAACTTATCTATCCATTTGACTAGAAGAGGTGAGAATAGGAGACAATCATTTTTGCTGATGCTTCTCCAACAGTGTCTGTTCTAGCCAAGCGCTACTATGCCTGGGTGAACTGAGCATACAGGTATGTTTGAGAAAGAGGGCCCTCACCTCAGAGCACATATCTCTGAGGTTCAGGCTGGCTAATCCTGAGGCTCCCTCACACCTTAAAACACATAAGCTCGTGCAACTAAAAAGATCACTTTTCTGACTGTGAGGGAAAAAGGGCTCCTGTTAAGAGACAGGGTGAAGGAGAGGGAACCATTAGAGAAAAAGGAAGTGTGGCATCTAGGTCTGGGTATCACTGCTAGAACGGTCCGCCTGCTCGCAGCTCACCTCAGCCTGCTTCCAGACGGGTGGATTAATCACCTTCCTGGGCCACAGGTTTTGCAGATCTCTTCTGCTGCATACAGCTCAGGTCACTTCCCCGTTGGGTAGCAAATCTCCGTTGAGATCTCTGTATTAAAGCAGACAGAAATATAAATCAGCCCAAGATTCCCACAGCTGACCTGCATGTTCTTGCTACTAGATTACTGGAAACAGCAAAAAGACGTCTACTGCTTTTTTAGTGGTCCTGGTGGGGGGACAAACCACAAACCCACCACTTACGCCATTTGATTTAAGTATCTAGTGAAACAACCAGGAAGAAATACTCTTTTCCAGCTCAAAGTCATGCTCAGGAAAGAGAAATGCATAAAGGTGTCATGCTCCTGAGCACCTCCTCCTGGTTAGCGAGCCGGCTGCCTGCTCAGCCTGCTGCCTTGTCCGGACCCTGGTCTCAGGTCTGTCACCTTCTCCAGGCATGGTGGCCAGAGACGAAGGGTCTCATGGGGGGTGTGGGTACCAAAAGGGAGCTTCAGTGCCCTTCTGGAATCCAGCCTACTTAATAATAGAGCCATTATTAGGAGGGAATAATGCCGGTGGTTGCTGGCATTTTCAGGCTCTGGCATGCAATCTTGGCTCGGCTGAAGCTTAAAGCTCTGACCAGAATCAACAGAATAAAAATAAAATGATGAATGCCTAAGCACTCGCTGACTGTTTTTTTGCCTGCTTCTCTTCAAATAGATTTTTGTCCATCAGTGATTTTGCCATTTTTCTCTGCAATTGCATCCACCACCAGTGGAGATCAGCTAGGACCTCAGGGTCACTCGAGCTTCTCAGCAAGAGGTCCAAAGGGTTTTGATTTAAAACAAAATCTTCTGAAAAGATTTCCTACTGTGTCAATAAAAAGTCTTATTAAACTTTCATAAGGTATCCAGTGATGTTTTTAAAATGGTCTCTCATGAATGGAAGCCTGTAGCTAAAGCAATATACAAATGCATTGATGTTATTTTTTTGTGGACAACTTATATGAATATTTTTAACAATACTAGTATGAGATTTAGAAATACAAAGTATGAGGAACCTGATCACTTTTCTTCTTTCTGTCCTAGTATAAAACCAAGACTGTATATTCCATACAAGAGAGTCAGCATGCTCATCCTGCTGTAAAAACCTACAACGACAAGATTTTTACCTCTGCATAAAGGTCAATCCCAGGTACAAGGTTTACTTTTGAATAGCCAAGCTACAGTGAAAAAAAGAAATTGTGTCCGGGTCTGCACCAATATTTTGCTTTGAGACAGGAGCTCACGGTAGCTACACCTGCCTGGGGGCACAGGTAGGGTCTGTGGTAGGGACACCTAGAGCTGATGCTCCAGTACAGCTAGCAAGGTCCTCTCCAGCTCCAAGGTGAACATCAAGTGCGTGAGTGAGACCTGGTATAGAGTGAGGAATAACCTCATCTTCATATAAGTGCTTTGAAGGACTGAGGCTTATGCAAATGATACAAAGCAGTGCACTTACGACAGGTTCTCCTCTCCAGATCGTGAAACTGCCTCATGGTTTCAAAGAGGACTTGCAATCGTTCGGTTTATTTCTTAAGGTACATGTAATTATTGGAGGCAAAAACATTTAATCTTTCCCTTTTCCAGTACTGGATTCCCGATCTTTTTGCAGTGCTGTAGCTAGAAGATTTACAGTGCAGTAGTAAAAGCAGGCTTGATCATGTACACCTCCCCCCCCCCCACCCCATACACACACATTTCCCAAGTTTACAGTTCTGGATCCCAGCTATTCCTCATCACAAGGGGGGACCTTTACTACAACAAAATATTATTTTAAAGCCATACTAACAATAATTAGAGGCAATTGAGTTTTATCAACTAACACAAACTGTGGGATTTCAGACTTGGATTTCAGCTGGTATTTTAATGAAGTGTGCGCTAACAACACAAAATCTTCTGTCACTGCGGCAGCTGAGTTTCATATACAGACCTTTGATAGGGAGACCATGTGTTAACACTCAGATGCTTCCAGCACATGAGCGTACACACCAGCAGCCCATAGATCCATCACCCAGGTCAATTTTCTACCCTCTTCCCCCCCTTCCCCGCCCCAGTGAATGATCTGATGCTGTGGGTGCAAGGTCTTGCTCGGGCACTAGCAAAGACAGTTGCAAAAAAAGGACCTTTTCTGTCCCAGCCTCTAAGTCTGTGTCCTTGGTGCGGCACCCAGTACTTTCCCCATCTGTGCACACTACTAACACTGTCATTCGCTATGGGCAGGAGTTTGACGGGGATTGATCCTGTGTCCACCGAAGCAGAGAGAAATTTTGCCGCCATCTGAAGCAGATGACTGGATCCTGTCCCTTGCATTTGAACTGGGGAGGAAACCAAGATTTAGACCTTCATCAGCCTGCAGTGTCTTTTAGATTTCAAGCTGATTGGCCCAGGACTGTCAGTTAACCTGATTTTGGTCTCCTGTGCAATGTTGAATAATGGGCTTTCTACTGGCTAGAAATATTTCACTGTGAGGCCTTCACTGAACATCCTTCAAAGCGTACAGCCATCCTGATACAAAGCAGATATTCAAACGCAAAGTAAGGGAATGGACAAAGCTCATATTGGTACTTAGCAAGCTCTTGCACTGTAGAAAAAACGAGAATATTCTGAGCTTTTGCAAAGATTTTCTATAATTTTTCATAAACATTTAAAGGTGATAGTTTTCCTTCCCCTTTCAGTTACCCAGATGATTTCATATCATGCTTTCAGCATGTTACCTTTTTACCTGTTGGTAAAACAACAGTCTGTAAAGAATAATAGTAAAATTATACTACACAAAAGCAAAAAGTTTCATATATTTCTTAAAGACATCAGAAAACACAGAGACCTCCTTAAAAAGGGCTATTTCTTCACGGAGCAGAAATTCCATCTTTCAGCTTTAATTTCTGTGGGTTCTTTTAATCTAAACCTCATCTTGACACAAATCACAAAAACTAACTAGACTACAATTCTGATGAAGATAAGGCTTTCTTTTTTAAGCGGTTGACCATAAATGATCTTATGAACTTGATATTGAAGATGAACTACTAAGCTCATTGGTACAACAATTTGATTAACTTTGAATTCATTATCTGTAGTATTGCTATTTGAATAATTGCAAATTATGCCAGAGAAAAGCAATATGACTTTGCTCAAGTTTAAGCTTTGCTCTTTATAGATGTGAGATTGGTGCTGAAGACGAGCTACTCGATTAAATTGTATTGTAATCTGATTAGTCTAGAACATATATCTACTATATCTGCTTTCTGACTAAGCATGAATGGGGCAAGCAAAAACTCCATTTAATTTGTTTTGATGCCTAGCGACCCATTCTCTTTTTAGCTGAGGCATCTTTCTCTTATCTTGACAAAGCTCTAAATATTTTTTTGTAACGTACATTGTAGTTAATGTCACAAGGAGTAATTCTGCTCTTCGGACCTTTCTGCCAAGTGGGTCACCTGCAGAGAAGGGCTATCAGGAAGATTACATGCAGGAGAATTGTGGAGAGGAGAATAAAGGTGCTCGCTGTGCATGGTCCAGTTGCAGAAGAGGTGAAAAGATGTTTCGGTTAAGGCTGGCATTTGGTACAACAGTGCCTGTACATACTCAGGGCAAGACTATATTTTAGTTGGAAATACAGAAGCGAGATTTTAATTATGAGAGGAGCGAGGTCGTGGAACCACCTTTCCAGAGGCGCACAGGCGGCAAATTAAGTGATTTGTTTTAAACGAGAGGTATATGATTGAGGTGATGAAGGTATGACTAGGATTATTAGATGTGTTACCTGTGACAGCCAGCGCCTGGATGCAATGACACGTAAGGGCTCTTACAGTATGATGCTTCAGACCTCGTTACTGAAGGATATATGATGAAATGATTAATAACATTTTAAAAAGAGAGAAAAGTGTGGCCGAAGGACTCAGTAGTGAGAGATGATTTATAAATTACCCCATTAGATGGCCTTGATTTAATTCAGAGCAAGATTCTTGGGTGCATTTTCATGACAGAGACAAATGAAAACAGACAAAACACTATAGGCTGATGTCTAAGTTTTCTTAGGCTCCAGCTTCTCCTGCCTTTGACATAAGAAATCCTCAGAGTATTTCAGATATCAGCTTGTAGAAATTATGGCAAAAAACATTTGGGACCTTTGTCGCTACAGCATGTGTACAGTAGGAACATATTAATGAAAATGATGTCATTCTACTGCTTTCCTTCCCAAACACACGTAGGAAGAAGGAAAGTGTTATTCATATCCCCACGCAAAAGCTGACGCACGCAGATCAAGTTGGATGCCTGCCGTCCTACAAGGAGTATTTGGAAGATCAAAGAATTCAGACTAATTTTTCCCAGGAAGAGGGAGATGTTCAAAGTTAAGTGGGTGGATAGAAAAATTTGAAGAAGCCTAAACTTTTGCTTAGAAAGTAAAATTACTGTGGGATGGCTAAAGAGATGGACATGCAAATAGCAGATGAGTACAAATACTTGATGCAAACAAGTATTTCCAGCTGAAGACCAGACTAGATGATCGCAATAGTGACTTTTTGTATCCTGATCCAAAAGCCATCTACATACATGCAAATACAGGATTTGCATGTATAAAGATGGTTGCCCTATAACGATGGAGGTGTACTTTAGCACACCTAATTCTAGTAAGCTGATTTCTAACAGTTTTCTTTCCTGTGTAGTGTTCAAAAAACTCTATGTGCAGCTACGTAGTTCAAAGATAGAGGAAATTATCTTGGGATAATATGTTGTGATTTTTAGTGTCTCTTACCCCACCAAGCAGAAACCATTCAGTACTGGTTGCTTCAGTGGGCTACCCTATAATTTAACAGTCACAGTACAGTTTGGAAAAGCAGTCAGCTGTCTTCAGCTTCATTCACCATGACCGTACTTGTGTCAGGAAGACTCTACTACGCAGTGCTGAGATGACAACAAATATTTCACAATAAATAATCTGTTCTAAAACTTATCTTTTTTTTTTCCTTGTGATTATATGGTAGGTTATTTTAATTGTTCAAAAGTCATTGATGAAATTTTTTTTGAGGTTTTTGAGGTAACCTCAGCAGAGGTTGGTCCTTTGAATCACATCATCTTGTTTCTAGGTCTCTTTCTGAACTACTGTAGCTCTTTTGAGCGAATTCTTCTCTGAGTCAGAGCCATGTGAAGCAGGGAAAATATTTGAGAAGGCTTTCAAGATTTTGCAATTAGTTTTGTTCTGAATTGGAAAAAGTGAGTATTTCTAAATTGCCACATAGGAAAACTGTCAACAAGAATTAGTCTAGGGTTGATCAAAACTTTATGTTTCTTTACAACATTTGCCAAGTATTTACATTCAAACTGCTCCTCTCAGGCGAAGAGGGGCCATTACACATTCTTCTTAGACACAGAAACTGTACGTTACCTAAGACACCGTGTGCCTTAACTCCCACGGTCATGCAAGTGCTTAGCAAGGTGCCAGCTCCAGGCTGGGGGAAGAGCCAGCTTTGCAACCGGAGCCACTGGCCCTTGCTCGGAGAGGGCAGGAAACCTGAGCACGCTGCTGGGAAGTGCCTTGGCCCCAGCCTTCGCGGGGGCTGCAGGAGCAGAGGATGCGGGCCCTGCACAGAGCACCCCTCCACCACCAAAGCCTGTCAGGGAGCCTCAGCTACCTTCCACCGCATGGGAAGTCTGTGGCGATCCCAGCTCTGCAGCCAGCCTTCTTTACGTTAATGTATTTCAGCTGCGTCAGCTCTTCGTCTCAGTCGCCTTTACAGCTTGTGAGACGCCCATCAGAACTAACAGAACTAGCAAGGACTGCATAAATGCAGACACGTTAAATATTATTTTAAAATATGATGTGATGAAGAATATATTAATTATACTGCACACATTAAACACAGGGATATTTTAAGCTGTATGTACCCACAACCATCTCTCTCTCTTTTTGTATTCTTGAAGTAGATCCTACTACATATGCATGTCTTCTTTCAGACTGTACACCAAAACCAAACTCCATTTTTACAAATTCCTGTTGTGCGCAAGGCTTCACATAGCCTGGCCTCGCATCTGCCTGCACACAACACGTTAAACTCGTGCTGTAATTGCTGCTAAGGATTTCTCTTTCTCTTGGTCTCTGAAAAATAGATTCTTTACTATAACAATACTTGTTAAATGGGTCATAAAAGATTAAAAACCTATTTCTTTTTGTCAAACCCACCCTACTAAATATACGTTTTTAACAACGTCAGTCAAATAATATACAAAAGACCTCAGGTGAAATACACTGACTGCCTAGAACTCCAGACATTCAATACTACGAAAGTCTAATCTGCAGAAACCCACCTTTCCAAGGCCTTGATAACCTACACCTACATCTACGATATGAGCACCATACTGTATTTTGTTCCTGATAATTTGTGTCCTGTTTGATTTTGGCCACAGTAAGTTATGTTACATAAATGAGCTTGCTATGCTTGCAAAACTAAACTTCAGCTCCAACTTCTCCTGACCCAAAGGCCAAAAGGAATAAAAGAGGAGGGATATTTGCTACAACCTGCATGAACCTCTGCAGATGAATAAGAAGCCGAAAATATGATTTTAACATAGGTAAGCAAGGCTAGATGCATTTCAGAGACTGTCCTCCCAGAATTACAGGACAAAATAAGCTGACAGCAAGAAACGATTTTAATTTACAGACTTCTTATAGTATCTCACAGGACAGAGCTTTACGCTGCTTGGCTTTCTAAAAAAACGCCTGAAATATGTGACCCCCCCCCTCCCCCAGCAGCTGTAGGATGTGCTTCTTGGTGGGCTGCAGAAAGGACTTTCGCATAAAGAACAAAAACGCCTCTCCACAGCTTTGGAAGCTCTCCACCTCTCTTTTAGAAAATCACGCTATTCGCTAACCGCACGGTGAAATTATTTACGGTCAAACTTGAGTACCTGGATACAGGTGATAGATTTCTTAAAGGGACACTTTAAAAGATGGACAGGGAGGAAGACTACACTGATTAGCGTCTTTATAACTAACTAGATAGATAATATCTCCCGTTCTTTCTAAAGCAAATTACTGCACGGATTTGACAGTAAAACAACTAATTTGTCCAACAATAAATAGAACAAGAGAAAGAAAACAGATTTCAAAATCCACAAAACAAGCCTGTAAATATACATTATCAGAAGATAATGCTACCCACAAGAAATCTGGACCATTATGAGAGTAAGATATTTCAAATATCTTATTTGAGATAATGATAATACAGATATTACATGAGAAACTATACATCTAAAGAATAAAACTCTGTTTGTAAAAAAAAGACTCCACTGAAAAAACAGATAAAACTTACAGAAAATGAAAATAAAAAATGGCACTGAAAGATATCCAACAATCATCGTAAAATGGAGTGAATATTTTATAAAACAGCCAAGAAATGGCTAAGATTGGTAGCCAATAAGCTTATGATAAAGTCATTCTTTTCCTTTGCAGACGACAATACTCATTAATGAAGAATAATGCCCTGAAAATGTGATGTAAGTGCAGAAAAGTGGTGTTTATCTTTGGCTTGTGATGCTGACATCAACAATAGAGCTCTCATATTAACCCACTGCCCTTAAAAATAAACAGAAGTGCACTTTAATCTTGGTGTTTCTACTTTTATCTGAGATTAGTCCCTTTACTTTGTTGAGCTACAATTAAAGGGGGAGAAAACATGTAGAAATTAAGTAAAAATTATGTGTGCTTATTAGAGCAGAAGAATCTTATTAAATCCTGGTTGAGGCTGTACGTCAAAACATTTCTAAGATGCATGAAGCCCCTGCGCCGTTCCAGCTTTATGGCAACGATCATTTGCTTTAAACATTTTAGAAAGTATTTATGTTTCTCAGTGTTAAATATTAGTCCTTGAAAACACAGCACTCAGTGCCTGCTCCTCTGCAGTTCCCAACAGATTCGTTGTTGGAGTTTCAAAATGGAGCAGCACCCAGAAGCGCTGACTTCTCCGGACCTCAGTACAGCGCTCCAGAAATCAATGGGAGCTGTGCCTTTGATTTCAACTGGAAGTGGTATCAAGACCTTAATTTAGTGGTTAAATGAGTGCTCAGCTTTTGAAAACCTTTGCCTCCGAGTGAAATTCCCCGCAGGGCAAAGGGTCGCAGGGAGGCCTACGCGCAGCGCAGGTCCTCCGTCAGTCGTCCCAATAGCTTTTAAATGGAACTGGGCCTGCTGCCCAGGGTGAATATGCTCATCCGCAGCTATATATTTTAGCACTCCGTATGGCATTTAGCTGTTCTGAACCCTAATGATTAAGGTTTTTTTTTCCCCATGGTTCTCTTTGCCCAGTATCTGTTTATTCTCTTATTACTATCAAAGTCCAAGTTTCTCAGGCACTGAAGGACAGACAGAAGCTGAAGAGAGATTGGGTGGAGATTCAGATGACCCCAAAGAGGGGGATTGATGGAGCCCAGCCCATGGCCGCCCAGCCTCTGTGACAGGCACAAGGCTGGGAATCGCTGCCGCCCGGACACCCTGAGGCTGGCGTAGCAGACCGCCCGTCTGCTCCCTGCTCCCGATTCCCTGCTCCCCAAGGCTCGGCTGCTCCCCAGAGCAGGGCCAGTTCGTGCCAGCGCTCAGAAGTTGCAACAAGTAGATGCTGAGTTTATAGCCAAGACAGGGGGGAAAAAAAAAAAGAAAAGAAAAGGACAATTGGGCAAAATCCTCCTCTGGCAGCGTGCACGGCCGCCTTGTCTCCAGTGCCTGCTCCCTCCCCATGGCTCGGCCTCGGAGGAGCCCCCTGCGCACAGAGCTGGCATGGGGAGCAGAGAGGCGATTCTTCACTCTCTGTTTTGGGTGCCTACATCAAACTTTAGGTCTCTGATACCACAGGGTTTAGCAAGGGCTTCTCTGGCTTACCTTTTTGTTTTCTTTCGTGTCATAACGTGTGGCTGCCTGAATAATCTCTCTCTGTCTTTGAAATTATCCTTCATTTTTAAACAAGTTCTCTTAATGTGATGGGCTTTAAGAAAAACAAAAACGAGCCAGTCCTCTCCTGTGAGTTCTCCTAGATCTTTAGCTATAAACATTTTATCCCCAAACCCTTTGACTCATCATGTGCTGGAATTTTAAATGTAAAATTACATACGGAGGAATGGCCACAGGGTGACTCTCTGACTGTAATTCACTGACGGGTCAACAGAGCCATTTCTAAATGGCAAAATAGCTCAAAAAGTGAATTCAGCTATATATTCATGATGAAGTGAGTCAATGTCAATCCAGACCAACAAAAAGAGATTCCTCCTGCTTGGCAGCTCTATGCTGTAGCACAGGCCACGGGAAAGAAAAATGTCAGCACAGTTACATTGATAGAAGCTCCTGGGTTGTCATTCTTTCAGCAACAGGCGCAGAGCAAGTGGCTTGTCTGCTTGTGCCCCGGAGTGCGTCTAGTATCTCCGGTTGTTACGGCAGGGAGTTGTCCTACCTGCCTGGTTGTTAGGCACTTTCCGCTGAGGAGCAGTGGGAAGAATTGTGTGCTAAAATGTTCCTGTGGTTCCTTCAATTTAGGAAATTATGATTGCTGTGCTCAGAAGAGACTCTGAAGGAAAAAAGGTTACTTTTACGTGCTGAGCCCCTCTAGTATCCAGCACATTACACAAAGCACTAAAACATAAACAAGTTAGAATAAGTGAGAGTGACCTTTTCAAACAGGGCTGACCATGTGTTGGAAAGTTTAACCCTGCAAACGCCAGTTAACTCTCTCCAGCTTCTACAAAAATGCTCTATTAGTATTGCTATCAAATAGAAATGTGGAAAAAAAAGGAAAGGAAAATGAAAGAACAACTTTTTTGGTTACTCTAAAAATAAAGAAAAAAGAATCCTTTTGGCAAACAAAGGAATCTGAAAAACATGTTTCAGTTAACTAATACACTCTTATACCTGTTCATATCTGTTTCCTTTCATAGCTTTTGGACCACTCTAAGTGCAGCCTTTTCAGGCCCAAGTTTGTTCCTTACTGTGTCTGATACAAATTTGAGCATGTAGGTGCTGTTTTCGAACAGTATGTACACCAGTCTGCAGGCAAATGAGTAGTTATGAAGAGATCACTACTTCTGAATATCGTATCTCTATTTATGCTTTTCAGCACTCAAAACCTTTTTTTTTAATTACTCCTCTTAATTTTATCGGTGCTGAAATGCCAAAACCCAGTGTCATTGCTGTACGTGGGAGACTTGAGAGATTAACAGAGAGCAGCAAGCTAAACACTGGTTTGAAAATACATGCTGACTCTCTTCGAGAACATGAAAAGGCAAAATTTCCAGCTAGTAGCATGCGCATCAAGGTACCAGCATCTTTCTGGGGCGTTCTGCCTACACTCAGCTGCTCCACCAGAGGGGCAAGATCAGAAGCAAGAATGTCAAGGACCAGAACAGCAAATGCTCATCAGGTTAACACCACCATCAACCGAGAAATCAGGGGCCAGATAGTGAAGTAGATGACAAATGCACATGGTGATTTAAAGCCACCTGTTGGAAGGGAGGGAGGGAGGGAGGGAGGGGAAGGGGAAAACAGAAAAAATTCTCTTTCACCGGGTGCCGTGTGAATCTGGGATATAACCAGGGGGAATTAGAGACTTGCCTTGTACTTTTGAGATTTTTCTGAGGATCAGAGGAAACAGATGTGATGTTTGATATTAAAACAACAACAAACTCTTTAAAGACAGATTTAACTCACAAGAGCCCAGATATCAAGAGCCCAGATATTTCAAATGGTTGGTACACTCAGAATATCGAGCAAATTTGCTCAGGATCCTCTGTCTAAGCCAGGCTTACCTAGAATAAGCCTGGAAGAGAGGAGGGACAGTGGTAGCTGTACAGAGCTGCCTTCCTCCTCTCCTGTTCTGCGAACGTACTGCTCAACACAGTATGGGGTGCAGAATACCTCAGGCTCAGGTTTTTGCAACCTGAGGCTAATAAATTGCAAACTCCAGGGGCCACCCTGGTATGCCTGAGGAGCCCTGTTTCACCTCGGGAGAGCTCCTTGCTGTGGGAAGCTGGTAGTTGCACAGGATCCACATCTCCCATGGTTCCAACACATCATCCATGGATTTGCTTTTATTCGACTGGCTTCAGCGATGAACACATTCCACACAGGATGTGTTGGGAGCCTTTCTTCACTGCAGGGCCGCCCACATCCTGCCGGGCCTGCACGTCACTCCTGCGTGCTTCGTTTACTTGCACGGCATTAGCTCGTAGTGCCTGCACAAAGATGCATTATTTCTCCGATGCATTATTCCAGGTTCTTAGCAAATGCTTATTTTTGGTAATTTCCTGTTTGCTCTTTGCATCTATCAGGAAACAGGTGAGAAGGCAGGCAGCCTCTGAAGGACCTGTCTTTTCCCTTACGCCTGAAAAATTCTTTGAAGATGAAAATACAGCAGAGAAAGGAGGTTTCATCTCCCATCAGCTAAAACAGCAGGTTTACAGCTCACTGGAACTCTTCTTCCTATATGCTCAAGTGTCTCTTGAGAGTTCAGAAAGCTGTGCATGAATATGTAGGTATGCACAAGACAAGCAAGGCAGATGTTGCACTGATCTCTACTGGGGCATCTTAGACCACAGAAGCTAACCTACAGCAGCTTTTGCAGCTGCCAATTTAAGTGTCCCCTCCCCTTGAAAACGTACACTTCTCCCCTGCTGCAACACCGAACAGCTTGCGCTTACGGAGGCTGCTACGCTGACAGGGCCCATCGCTACAGCTTTCCATCGATCCTTGGAACGGGCTTGCGAAGCGCAGCTCTGTACTGCCAGCCGATCCCCCCTCCAGAGGTGAGGACATTCGTTCAGCTCTGGCCTCCCACGTGAAGCTGCTATGTACCTCACAGGGACCGGACCGAGTTTGACAGCTAATCCTACATACAGAGCGCAGAAGAAGCAGGTGGCAAAATCTTCTAAATTAATGTGCTGGAGCTGCAAGTCTTGTATTCACTGCCAGTGCTGCCCGCCTCCACCCGCTGTGTTGGCAAGCCTTTGCGCAATAGCTAGAGCGTTTCCCACGCCATGTCACTGGTGGAAAACAGCAGCCAGCTTTCCGCGTTAGCCTAGACCAGGGACGGCACGAGTCTTGCTGCGGCAGCAGGGGCACAGGACGGACCTGCGCCGGAGGGGGAAGGAAAACGGCTCCTCTCAAGCGCATCATGTCCCTACTCTCCCTACGTGCTGTCTGCCTTGCGGCCACTGCCAGGCCTGGGGACGCAGGGATCCATGTTCCCACAAGAACAGAGAAAGATGTCAAAAAGTGGGAGCGGGAAGCATTTCATGCCATCTCTCTCCCTGGGCAGCCGGCAAAGTGGGCGAGCCCAGCGTAGCTCAGGAGGAACCTGCGCTGTCCTGGCTGTTGCAGACCTTCTCCCCAGCTATTTGGTGGTGGTGGGAGCTGCTGTCAGAAACCTACCTCAGCTCGTTAGCAACAGTGAAAAGTCAGCCAAAGAAGGGAAGGATGAAGGTTGTTGGTTACATGAAAGTCAGCTTATATCCCCTTCTGCCCCCTTATGTAGTAACCACTTCCACATAAAAGCAGACTGCATTATCATCAGAGCCTAGAAACCAGCAGTTTTTAGTAAAATAGTTTCTCACAATGCAATACATCACTCCTGTCCTTTCCTATCTTCATTCCCATTAGTGGAAGCAAAAATATTTTCAACCAAACCAAAGTGCAAGTACAGTAGTCCATTGAAAGCGAGTGCAAATACTTTGCATCAGAAAGCACCAGTGAGCTTGCACTGGCAATGCAATGAGTATACTGCCTAATGACGTCCTCCTATATTAAATAGCTTTTTAACCTGTGAGATGAGGAGGAAGACTCTGTCGCTTTGCTCCATGTGACACGTGGACAGATAGCATGTGTTTGATAGTTCTGTGGAGGAGAAGGTTTTATTCTTCTGTAATTAGGACATTAAAAAAAATCTGACAGCAGACAACAGTTTGTGCAAACTGCTGCCCTAACACTGTTCTCTGGCTGACAGTGATGGCTAATGATAATCATGCAACTTTAGCAAGAAGAATGATATTAGTCAAGATAAAACTAGACAAGGGTAAACAATTATCTCCAGTACACAATATGGGAGAGCTTGTTAAAGAAACCATGGGAGTCAGGCCTGGAAAACAGTGGGATTTGACTGCAATTCCCTTCTGCTCAGACTCGAGTGCTCAGCCCCCGTAGGCTCTTCTGGAAATCTGAACTTTGACTCTGACAGGTGCTGCATTATCGTCCTACTTAACCACAGTTACTAATGTGACCAGTTTTTAGGGTTCAGCCTCAGTTTTAGAAAAAAAAGAAAGAATAAATGGAGAATGATACTGTCTCTTTTCAGCACAGGATACTAAACAAATGCATCGTTTCCTCCGTTTGCTCCTTTTAGGGCAGAGATGACTAACTACATATAACTATGCCAGCCATTTGTATTTCTGTTCCTTTCTGCGTCTGGATCATACAAAAGCTCACAAGTCAACAGCTGTTGACAAGCTAAGAGAACTGATGGGGTAGCTCAAGCTGAGACACTTGCATTTCCAGACCCAGAAGTCTCAGAGTTACTCCCCACGGTTGACCAGCCTTATGACATTACATGATAGGCCTGATTTCCATTATACGGATCAGTCTTTCTGCAGGTTGACAGGCCAAAGAGGCCCCTGTTAATAAGAATGCCTCCTTCTACGCTGGGTCCTAATGGATAGATGACGACTCTCAACATTACCTCTCGCCATGCCTGCAGAACCTCCCGACTTTTGCCTCGAGGCACCTTGAGTACTTCTGCTGTGGTAACGGAGACCATGAGGCAAACAAGCCCCTCTCCTCCTGCCTGCCCTCACCCTTTTCTGGTGGGCTCCTTACCCCGTGAAACCCTGTGGCTACCCTTAGACCTGGTTGACTTAGGCACCGCAGACAATCTCTCCTGAACTCTTTAAAACCACAATCCTCTTTCAAAGAGGTTTGTTCTCCCACAGTCATAGTAACAGCAAGAGTTATCACCTAATCGAACTGCAGGATCAGGAAGCCCTTCCCAGCTACTAGGTGGGACAAGGATAAGCAATAGGTGCACCAGGCTGCCCACCTCATCTCCTGGTTTCCAAGGAAAGAGAAGATGGCTGTGAGCACCAGAGGACAGCTGTAGCCTGCCAAGGTTGAACTGGACAGCAAGGAAATGAGGACTCTGACTTTTCGTCATGTCTAGGCTTACCACACAAAACTCCAAAATCAACAGCCTGACTGAGCGATTTCAAATGCAGCACATTTCTTGAGCAAGAACTTTGCTGCAATTATGTATTGCCTTGTTGTGATTTGCCCCGTAACCCTTCCACCCACCCTTATGTATACAAGATGGTAAAAACTGCTTAGTTAAAAGTTCAGGGCATGAAACTTGATGCCACTGAAGGCAGAACTCCAGTGACTTCAATGCAGCAAAAATCTTGCTCTGTTTAGGAAAGCACCCACAAAAATAATTTCTTGGATGATTTTGTCTCCTTCTAGAAAAGACAGCAAGAGCCACATGGCTGGGGTTCTTTAAACAAACCAAAAACACACAAGCCAATCTACAAGGAGGTGTCTGTTTGAAACTGCAATGTTTCTTTTGTATCCAGAGGGTTAGACTAAAAGTAACAAATAGGGTAGGGTTTTTTTTCCACCATGGCTAAGTCAGAAAGCTAATAATTCGAGGAGCTGGCACTCCGTGACTCACTTAGCCCAACCGAGGCAGGCATAAACTGTGTGCTAATGCAGATGTTTGAAGGGGGAAAAAGTAGTATTTTCTCTGGGAGAGAACAGGGAAGTGACAGCCCTTGAGATTTAAATGACAGTGTGTGACATTAGGAGCCACAATTAAAAGTCATTACAGGCTTCACAGTAACAAATTATCATTGCATGCTACTCCATCAGGAAAACAGCAACAAATTAATAGATAGATCAGTGACTTAAGTCAGGAGGGAGAAAAGGCCAGAAGAAAAAAAAAAAAATCTCTCTGAGCTAAATTGATTTGAAAGAGAAGGAAAAGAAGCATCTCAGACTGTTGAGAAGTGCTACCTGGGCACTGCTAATGCACTGGGACTGGGGAAGACAACTGCGTGCTGACCAAGGGCGAGCTGATCTGCCTTCTGGTGTTTTTCTGTTAAACCAAACTCAAAGTTTAATATGGGAGTGTTTGGAAAAGCTGCCCTATCTTCTTGTCTATCAAAACCTTAAAAAAGCTGCCTGTGTCTGGTCTGCGCCAATGGAAAACTGCTCTCCAAAACTTTCTTTAAAAACAACCATACGACAGACCTGAACAGGTCTGGAATAAAGTCTCCAGCTCTGTCGCTGGTTCCTGCACATATGCCCTTAAGCTTCTCCATGTAAGGACTTTACACAATACTCTGTACAGCTCCGGCCAAGGCAAAGCACCAAGGGATAGGCCAGGGCCTGTATGAGATGTAGTTCGGATATATTGATAGCGGTTTGATAAAGCTCACATCATAATGTAATTTAGCTAAGTGCTGTTCTTTTCCATTTTGTTATTTCTAGGTCATTTCAGAGGGATAAAAATCTCATTCCTTTACATGTATCCATCCACTTGACATACTATATAATAAGAATGATGATAATATCATCAAAGCTCTGAGTAATTTAGTAGGGTGAACCATGTTGGTTTCACGTCCTTAGGAATCTCCTAAAGGTGATCATGGGGCATTTGACTGTGTGAAAGTTACCCTTCACTGAATAAGTAGAACATGGGTATGTCCTTGTAACATTGGAGACAGAGAATGTGAGCCCCTGGATGGCTGACAACAGCCTATCATTCAGTCCTATGTCACTGATCCAAAAGTTTATACCTGGAAGCGATCAACAGTTACTCTCATTGCTACCTGAGCTGGGTGGGTGGGCTCTGCTCAGTTCCTACAGTTCCTAAGTCGGTATGGGGAACAACATGGCTTGCTGAGCACTCTTTTCAGCTCTAAAGTCTCCAAGCCTCTGCTAGGAGGAAAAAAAAAAAAAAAAAAAAAAAAGAGCAGGCCAAAAGACTGAATATTCCCAGGACTAGGATTATTATATCCCATCTGTGCCTAAGGAGAAGCCCTCTCTATACAGAGCTGTCAAACTCTCTGGCCTGGAGAGCAAAGAGTTTTCCAAAATAGAAAACAGCGGAGTGTAATAGCATATGCAGCTTCGTGCCAGCAGTTGGTATCCAACTTATTCTCTGTCATTTGTTATGTTTTTTATCCTTCATTGATCATTATGAGTTACAGCACTGCTAAAAATAAATGCTGGCTATGTCAGGTCTCAAACTTCATATGCTATCAGCAACTACTGGATAAAAGGCGAGGTCTTTATTTGTAAGAAAGCATTGGTTTGGATTAGATTAGTTTATTTCAAAATTAGAGATTTAAGATATTATTTTATATATCTGATCAGCACTCAGGGACTCCAGAAGAAAATGGAGTCCTATGGTGACAGGCGAGGTAGGATTCACTTGCCCAAATTTAAGATGATTACGAGCTAGGTGTTCACATGGGAGCTAATTATAGTAGGCTGCCTTTCTGTTCAGTGGAGGAATTTCTAGGAAGGATGTATATTGCAACACAAAATATCCTATTTAAAAGAGGTCATGATGAATTTTACCCTGGAAAAAAACAGTTTACTTTGTACACTGTGCTGTAGACACTCTAAAGCTACCTACCCATATAGTTGCTCAGCACAATGCAGGTTTTCCCCAAACAGCTTAGCCTTTACATAGATTTGTCCACCAAATGAGAAGGGAACACAGTGATTTCTCCACATTAACACAGGACACAGCTGCTCCGGTTCTCCAGGCAAGCAACATACCTGAGACCTTGCTTTTTTGTCTATCAACCTGCTCCTAAAGTATTTGCCAATAGGTGACAATACTGCAAAACCTTCCTTGCAATAAAAATCCTATTGGTCAAGAAGTACAGGAGTAGACCCATGAACATTGCATCAGTCAAATGTACAGAAGTCTTTTCATCATATCCAAAATGGATGCTCTAAGGACTTCATAGAAAAACAAGGACTTACAGCACTCAACAGTCCTTCACACACACAACCAAAGTCTGTTCAAACAAGTATGTGCAGTTTTTCAGTGCTGCATTCCTCATGTTTTCCTTAAAATAATTCTTGTGTACCAGATCTCTTCCACAGAGTCAGTGGTTTCCCTTTTCTTGTGTTATGGAAATAAAAACAACAAATGTAATAACAATATGCCTTATTATATTACTTGTATTATATCTAGGAAATCCTAGTTTTAATAAAGAGATTATTATAGTAAAGTATATTAGAAGGGCTGAAGAAAAATACTATGACCTTAGAGCCAGAAGAAAGTAGTTGATGTAATCAGAAATAATGATGATTACAATATCTCTTAAAATATCGATCAAAAGAGAACTTAATCATGGGTATTTTAACAGCAGGATCAGGAAAAAAACCTGTATTGATGAAAAATTAAGTTACATCATCATAAACTGAAACAGTGAAGTGATGAGTCAAATGAAAATCTCTAAGTACGCATAAGATAAAATCTTCATACAATGTAGGTAACCTCCATTTCATGTCTCTTTCTACTGCACAGCATGCATTTTTGTAACTTTCTGTATTTATTAGATATCCAGTTTGATTCAGAATGGTTCATTCCTTGTCTGGAATGAACCTCTGGAGAGACAGTAGTATCTTTGTGTATAAGCAGGCACGTATTCATATCACTGATACTGTCACCCTTAGAAATCTGGTCTGGAGTAAAAAGAGGCATGCAGAGATCGGATATAAACCTGCAAGATATACAGAAAGCTAATTGTGCCAGGCGTGGATTTGAGAAAAGCCGGCAGGACAGTATGTCGTGATTTGCTTAACTATAGTTTTGGATTTTGTATCTGTGGGGACTTAAAGTACTTCTGCTCATTAACTCACTTGTGGATGCACCGCTACCAGAACTCCTCCTGTGCCATCAAAGCATCAAAGCTGCTCTCCTGCTCTGCCACCCCAGACAGCCTGCAGAGCACGCCGCTAAAACAGTCTGCAGATCATGGGTGAGCTTCCAGCTCAGGAATATCTGGAGGGGGAGAAAAAAAAAAAAAAAGAGAAGAGTGATTTTCCTTAAAAGCTGTTGCATTCTCAGAAAACTAAGCCTGGCAAAAATTCTTGTGCCTGTCTCCCAGCTCCTCCCCGTAGCTCCCATCATTCACGCCCAATGTATTTATTCTTTTTTTATCAGACCAGAGAGCAGCATTTGGATTATTTCAAACAGCCAACGTTAATCATCAAGACAGAACCTGCAGTTTTTACACGGTGAGTCTGCGCTTAACCGCGAAGCACTTCTGCAGGGTGCTCTTGTGAGCTATGGGCTGAGGGCGAACAAGACCGTCGCAGCGCAGGCGGGTGTCACAGAGACGGCTGCTCCATCTGACACTCCTAGGGCCTTCCCTTTTTATCTTTGTTTAAAACAGAGATGCTAAGGCAGAAATATCTCTCTTGAGACATTTAACACATCCTCAATCACACAATGAGGATGTATGTAAGTATAAAATATATTTTCCCTCTAATTCAGACGAATCATTATGCTATAATACAGCAAAGATAATTATGTAGCTATGCGGCTATTTTCTGTGTGCTGCACCTTTAAGTGTAAATTTTGCCCTTTAATAAGGGGCATTCGCTTGTGAGCTTGAGGTGGCTGTTCATTACTGAGTTATTCACATATATTGTGCTCTCCTACAGAAGCCTTTCTCTCTCTTTTCGCTGCTTCCCTGGTTCTAAAATAAAGGTTATGCAGACTGAAAGAACATTTGTTTGCCAATGGAAGAACATACAGCTTGAATTGAAATCAGGTTCTCAAAAACAACTTCTCCCTAACATGGAGCCATTCATTTGCTCTTTGCGATAGTCACATCATTGTACCTCTCTATCTCTCAAGCTGCTCTTCGTTTGGAGAGGCTGTCATTCAGAAGCCTGCTTCAGAGTACCAGGTGGTCGGATATAATATTTATGGGTTTCAACCTTTTCACTGACTGCTCCTCTATACCAAACTACATATAATATATACAAGTTTGCTCAGGAAAACAAATTGAAACTTTAAACAAATGTGGCCTACATTATGCAGGAGGTCAGAGAAGGTGTGCGTAACAGTCCCTTCTGGCCTGAAAAATCTAGGAATCTATGAATTTAGAAATAACTGCATAAAATACTACACTCCGACCCTAAATTTTACACTAAATCTTTTCAAATATTAATGAGAAGCTGTGCAGCTGAGAGAGGATGATGCCCTTGGATCCATGGCTAAGGGATGTTTGCCAAGCTCTCCTGAAAAAAACTTCTAGCTTGTGAATGAATGGAAGTAATTGCCTTATGTGCTGGACGGGTGAGTAATGAATGTTTCAGCTCATTAAAAGATCATCATCGGCTACAACAACAATAAAAAACAACGAGTACACGTTATGGTTTGAGTTACCTGCAAAGAAATTAATTAAAATGAGTAGGTGACACCTTTATGTTGTTGCTAGGGCCTCTGCTCTTTTGCTGCATCAGTGTTTTTCCGGGTGTCATATATCGGTGGAGGATTAGCAACGTGACATCAGCAACGGGTCTCTTTTTCTCAAAGCTCCAAGTGTAGTAACAGGTCTCGTAAGCCCCGGACTTTGCAACTAGCTAGCAGGGCTTGCAGAAGACCGCTAGCACAGGCCAGCATAAACTTGAACTTGAAACATGAGGGAAACCTCACAGGCTTGCGCATGCATGAAGATTTGCTCATCTGGCTCTTCAGGGGAGACTCAGGACCCTTTCAGACAGCATTCATTTTATCCTCCTCATTCTCAGCCATGAGGCCTTGTTCTCCCACAGGAGATGATATCAAGTCACTACTTTGCCAGATATCAATATCACAATATTCGTATTGAATCCTGAAGAATCAAATTGAAGAACTACCTAGGAAAACCTGTGTGGGCTTCTTCCTAGTCTGATTCAGGTAGCTTAAAACAGCTAAGGGAACTAGAAACTGTATCACAGTACTAGTGACGGTAGTTACATGCGCCCTGGCAGGGAAAGGAAGAAGAGAGAGATGGCAAGGACCTGAAGAGCAGCTCCTTTCAGCAATACTCTTCTCCTTTTACAGAGGTCATAGCCGTCCTTCTCATCACAAGTGAAGATGGGCATGACCCAGCAACCACAAAACACTGATGTGGACTGACGTGCACACCACTCTGAAAGCGCTGGTGCAAATTAAAGCTATTTACTTTGCTGGGCTGTTTGATTCTGGAAAAGGCTGTTACTCGGTCCCCACTGCTGATCCAATGTTTTGCATACGATAGAAATAATAATCTATGCATCGTTTCTGAAACACACTGGGATGGTTTGTCATTGTACACGCGGTATCTGGGCAGATAAAATCTGCCGAGCTAAATTCTGCCTCTGGATCTTTTAGGGAGATGCTGAAGAGACTCGACTCACTGGGGTTTGTCGAGGCTTTTTGTTCTTGGTGGGGAGGTTTGCTTTAGAAGTTTAGCATAAACAAACCAAAATTACAATAGCAACAGCAGCAGCAGCAACCGTCGAAACGTTCCTTAGAGTTTGGCTCGACCGCATTTGAGTTAGGCAAACATGGAAAAAATTTTTGTTACACAAACCTCCAAAAAAGCAACGCAGTCCACAAAAGTTTAGAAGGCGGCTTTTCCAGGAGGCTCCCCCTGGAAGGGCTCCTGAAGCAGCCCTGCAGACCCCTAAGATGCTCATCAGCTTGCACAAAGCTGAGCTAGGTCGTTTTCTTCCCTGAAGACATGCAGGTGCCTGCCTGGAGCACTCCTGCCTTGGGAAGAGCCAGATCCAACAAGGCAAGTTCTTCCCTGCCTTCCCTGGACCTTTGTGTTAAAGGCACATACACAAGGATGTGAGCTGTTAGACCACCTGAGTGCACTTGCTATTAAAATGGCTTTAAAGAGGATAGCCAAGAAGCATAGTAACATTATTTAAAGAACTTTTTAAATAAAGCCCTCTCCTCTTTCCTTCACTTTTGTCTAAAGCTCTCAGCTGGGAAAAAAAACTGCACTGTTACATTTCTCAGTGAACATTTCTTAGTTACTCAAAATCCTTCAGGGAACAATACCCTCCTGCTTCCCCCAAACAACTGAGATTAACATTTCTGAGGGGAGTGTGTGTGCAGAAGAGATAAGGCCTGTAAAGGACTTTAAAACAACATCCCCCACAGTGAATCTGAAGTCATCCTTCCACCGTGAAAGAAAAGACTCCCCTTTCCCTAGATGCATCCCCAGCGCTTGCATGTTCTTCCCGCTGTGCGTGCCGTTTGTGTAGGGGCCACACACAGCCAAGCCGCTGGGTCGTCTGTGACCAAGTGGATGGCACCATCCTGCACCGCGAGGGCCACCTCTGAAAGCTCCGTGGGGCCGGAGTGAGGCAGGTGGATTTACATCCTCTTGGGGATTTTCAAAATGCTGGGCATTTACCTGCATGCTCCTGCCAGCTGTTTTGAAAACTGACCTTCTCAGAGCAGCACAATTAAAAACGACGCCGCAGGCAGAGGCTTCTGCCTCTAAGTCGCAGGCTGACATTCGAGGCTTGATCAAGAGCAGTGGGTAGACTACTGGGGGGAATAAACATTTTACTTCGACTTTAGCAAAAATGGGCAGAAAAGAGGTTTTTTTTTTTTTTTTCTCCCTAGATTAAGCAATCAGGTTCTTTGTTGTTGTACTCAAGTCACTTGTCCTCTTCCTCAGCACCATTTAAAACCTCAAGTGAAGTCCCAGCCAGCTGAGGACAGTGACAAAGGTCTTGCTGAGTTCACGGCAGTGAGGATTTTACCTGTGCCGCTGGCAGACAGCCACAACAGCACCCACAGGGCCCTCCAGCTCTGGCAGAGACCATGTGTCACCTGAATTCCCCAAAAGAAGAGAAGCTAAGCCTGAGGTGGCTTGGCTTTAGCAAACATATCAATAGTACTGCTGTTACAGTTTCATCCTCCTCTTAAACAAATCATTTAAATGACAGAAAACTGGGATAAGAGCCAGTCTGGATAGGATGCAAATAAATGATGTCCGCTGCAATAGAAAAGTTCCCTGAAGAAGGGGGTTAGTGAACGGCACTGCTTGTGTCCCTGCACAACACCTGGAGCATCTTGCAACGAGCCAGTCCAACCGTGGTGTGTAACTAAGCCTTCTCGGAGGCTTTTGAGAGCTCCAGTACTGCCATTATCATTTATCCCTTTCTCTGCATGGTGCTCACAAGCACAGATGATGCCCCATTGTAATAGTGGTGGTAAAAATACATACAGGAAAGATCTTCCCTGCCAAAAGGCTCATAGCAGAACAGTTAACAACAATTTAAACCCAGAAGCCAATGGCAGCTTGCATTTGCAATGTCTGAGGTGTTTTCCAGAAAAATGACATACGTTGAAGGAAATGCTTTCTTTAAAGCTTCCAGATTTGAGGGAAACATCATTATCACTGCATTTCTGTTTTAAAAGTCTGCATGGAAAATTTCAAAACAGGAGGCCTAAAATGTGATGTATAAGTCCACAATCAGATATGACCTGCAAGTCAGAGGTCTTTAGGCAGTGAAACCATAGATGCTGAGCCACAGGAGAGCGCAGACCAATTCCTCATGCGCTAATTTGCACCTTTGCTTCCGAATGTATTAAAAAGAGTTGGACGGGTCACTTTTTAGGCAGTTGCAGTGCATCTGCATTTCTCTCTTTTTCATGCAGTGCGTGGCCTAGGAGCTCATTCACCCACAGTTCAAATGCCTGTGGGAAGCTTAGATTTTATGGATGGAGAGAAGGATATCTATTGGGCATAACCTAGCTTTATAGGTCTCTGACTCTAACTCTTGATCTAAATAGATACATAAATGCAGAGAGGTATGCACGTACAAAGAAAGTCCATTAAAATATGTGCTGGTAAAAAGATTTTAGATGGCATGAGTTTGGGATAACTGCTTTAGCCACAAGAGGGAAGTTTCTCTTCCCCCCCGCCCCCCAAATAAACGTTGCCGTGTCACAGGAAAAGAGCGGGGCCAGGGAAAAATGGATGAGGCATTTGCTTCTCAGCTGGAATCATAAACCATGAACATAATGAGAAAAGGGAGAAAGATTCAAGGTTATAGGAAGCAGTCACATGTTCGGATGGCTCCCGGCCTCCCCCCCGCCCGACGGATACAGCACGGTTCTGCATTATCTGCTTGGCAATACCTCTAAAGCAGGAAAAAAGAGGTGCGTCCATTGTATTCAAATCTGAATGCACCCTGAAAGCACTGCATGATGGATGCTCCGCTAATAACATTAGCTGCACACGCGGCTAATTGTAGAGGCTGCTAATCCATCTGAGCAACCAAAATGATATTAGCTTTCAACAGGATTTACATATATTCAGTCTCGTTTCTGCATCAGCTTGCAATTCAAGTTTAAACTGTCGAACATGCAGCTTGCTGCAGGCCTAAGTGATATTTAATAGCATTAACAATGCACTTCCCCGTAAGCCTCTGAATCTCCTTACAGGCTCCTGGATGTGCGAGGGCTGCGGCGCGGCACCGGGGCCGCTCGCTCCCACGGCCCCGCGAGGCACCGCCTGAGAGCCGGCCCCGCGGGCCCTGCCCGGCAGCCCCTCTGCTCCAAGGGCGAGGTGAGACGCCGGCATCTCTGTGCCAGTGCAAAAGGGACCCACGGGTGGAAAAGAGCGCCTCGTTTCTCCCCGGCGCCGTAGCCCGGCGAGCTGCGGGGTGCCGGCGGGCCGAGCTCGCCCCCGGAGGCTCCCGTCGCCTGCCGATGGCTGCCCCCCACCCAGTGCCTCAGTTACCTCCCGGAGATGATAAATTAGGGATGGAAATGCCGGCTGGATTGCCTGGACGAGACAGCCCACACCCGCAGTCACCAAAACCAGTGGCAAAGCTCTCGTTTTTTGGACTGGGAACAAACGTTGATGCGACTTAAGGGTGGGCTTAAATTTAGGCAAAAGATAAGGGCTTTTCTGAAGCAGAGATGGAACTGGGCTGCCCATGCTAACATATAACATATATAAAATGGTTTTTTTAATGAGTATTCCTGCAAAACGTCAGTTATTGCAGGCGCTCCTGCCTCTAAACATTTTGCTAGCATTTTCATAGAAATGGAGCATAAAAGGCTACATGCTTGTTTGCAGGAAGCCATTATAAGCAGATGAATCAGACAGCTCTGAAAGACTACTTGCTAAATTCTTGTGTGGTATTCATTCTGCTCTGTCAAGTAGTTATTTTCATTATTAGAAGTATTTAACACAGTTGCTCCACAGTAACACGTTCATCCATTATTGTATCATTCACACTTCGTTTTAATTGTCTTGGCAGCAGAAAACATCTTTCTCTTTTTTAGTATTTTACACTTTCATGTATCACTATTTAAAATACTGGAAGAGCAAGAAAAGCCAGCTTTAAAATAAGGCTGTCAGCATTGCTTTATCTCAGTTTTTTCCCTCTGTTATATATTTAACTGACATTAAGTAAACAGAGTCAATCCAATTTGAGACAGAGTAATCAGATGGGGAGACAGGCAGGTAACAGGCGTGTATGTATACATGCAGGGAAATATGGAGAGAGGGATAAGGAAACCCTCTTTCAAATAAAAAGGAAGAATTCAGAGAATTCAACATGTATTGATTTACACTAATAAATAGCAGTGCTTAGTTATGATAAGAAAATTTTCCACCCAAAGATCTCAGAGGACGTTACAAAAGACGGTTCCCTTTCACAGATGGGGAAGCGGAGCCCCAAAGAGCTGAAACAACTCTTTCAAATTCATAACCGAGTCAGTGGCAGAGACGGGAACCGATCCCAGCTCTTCCGCCTCCAAGCCGGTGGCCCTGGGGATGGCAAGCGTGAGCATCAGAGAGAGCTGGGTCGCAGTGACACAAATTATTCTGCAATCACAGCTAGCAGCTGTGGCTTAGCTACTTTTTGGTATGCTTTTATAGATCTGAGCTAGGGACCGCCTAGACGAACTCTGCAAGGGACAGAGCTGAGGGGACAGGGCTTTCCCAGGAAGAACAAGCAACTGAAAAGTTCACCTCCAAGCCTTGGTCTCTCCTTCATCAGAAATTACTGGGCAGAATGAAGTGGTTCTTCGTGTTTACACTAGTTTCTGCTCCAGTGGAGGGAGACTTCTCTGTGCAAAGTTGTACAGCTGCTCGCAAGGCACTAATTTGTCCATATTAATAAGACCCTGTCTATAGAACAACTTACGATCTTACAGTCACATCGGTGCCGCTGTGCTGCTGGGACGCCCTGCAGATATGGCGATGCCCTGACCTTAGACCGTACGACAACTAAATCCCCTGAGACCTGACGACGCTGCAGCGAGGGCTTGTTGGTGCTGGCACCAAAAAATCACAGCCCTGAGGAATTACAGTACAGCTCCAGCACTCTCTTTTCCTTCTGAGTACAACTGTGCTCCCTTGCTTTGTTCTCACTGCTATTTTACGAGCAGACAATTACGAGAGTGATTTTTGATAGCATTTATAGCCGTTTAAGGGAGATCATTCACAGAGACAAAATGGTGCAACCAATTGAAACTGCAACTGATATTTCAGTGGTCAGAATAAATGATCCAGTTTTAATCTGATCAGGACACTGGACCAGAGTTAACATCTACCCTTTTAAAAATACCAGTGAATCTGTGGTAGCCCTAAACGGCCAGGACCTGGGTCTTTTTATAATTACTATTGAAAGTGCTGCCTATCACCCTCCTGCAATAGAATTTAATTTATTAGTGAAGGGTTAGAAGATCTCGCTGATGGCGCAGCCCCCTAACTCGGTGCAGCTGGGAGGCATGCCCTCTCAGTCACCACAGGAAAGCCCAGCGCACAGATCTAAACAACACTGTGCTATCACTGGAAGGCTATGAAACCTCCATCCCCGATGTCTGTCCGATTTCCAGCAGGTCCCGTGGCCGGGTAAAAATAGTACCTGGGCCAGAAGCTGGGCACTGGAGCTACTGCAGCTTTTCTCAGCCAAGGGCCCAGCTCTTAAAGAACAAGCTTCCCTTCCTGCCCCGTGTGTGTGTACGCCAGAGCAGATGTGTATGTGTTTTTGGGCGGTACGGGCTAGGTGCCAGATGACCTGTGTCTCAGGAAATAAAAAGCAGATGAATGGTTTTCTCCACACTTCTTCTTGGCTGTATTTAGTCAGGCTCAAAGAGCAGATGAAGCTTGTCACTTTTATACAAGGATCACTTAATAAACTGATCTGCACCTTATCGCTCCCTCAAAGTCACTCCAGTTTTGGGATGTCCAAACAGATTAAATATCAAAAACAAACCATGAAGGACAGTTCAGTGAGAAGGGGCTTATGTTAAGATCAAAGAGAGAGGGTTTACAGATAGCCCTTGGGTTCACCTGAAGACACAACAGAGGAAGGAGCTGGGCAAACAAAAGCTGATCAAAATTTCCAGCAAATCCGAGTGATGAGAAGCAAATATTTTTCTGCAACAAAAAGACAGCAGGCCTTCTCCTACATAAAATGTCCCTGCAGCTGTTCCACCTTATTAAGGAAATGGGGGTGCATTTAAGAGAGGAAAAAAAGGCAATTATAAACAGAAGAAAAGAAGGTTGGAAAGCTTCTTTGCGAAAATGACAGGCTCATATTTTACAGCAGCAGACATGTGAAGCCAAGGGTTATAAGGTGTGGGTACATAAAATAAAATTATATATATGTGAGTGAACAAGGCAAGAAAGGCATCGCATTACAACACTATCTAGCCTTGCAAATCTGTACTTGTGCCAGTAGCTATATCAAGCTGTTCTGAGGGCGGTATTATCACAGCTGTATTTGCACTCCGTACTTGCTGTCTCATCAGGATTTTTATCACAGGCTGGTGGGACTACCCAAGTGATATCAGTGGTGCTGCTAGAGCGATGAACATATCCATACTAAATGCATACCTCAGAGCCAGTCTAGACCACAGCTAGAGAACGTGGCCTCTATGGTACAGATGAGGAAACAGTTTCAAAACTGCTGAGCTGCCACGGAAGTCAGTGCAGGGCTTTTGCTTGCTCAGAAGTTTTTTTTCAAAGCTGCTTGCTAACAGAGGCATCCCACTGGTGAAACACATGCTAGGCCTTTAGGAAAGGTATGCATTAATCCTTGAAGTGTCTTAAATTCCAGCGGAGAAAAACCCAAAGCCTAAACCTGCTACAATTAAAGATGGCCGGATTCAATGGAAACAGGTTTAGTCACTAAATCTTCCTTCACAGTGATAAATAATTTCTCAAATCTATATTTAAGTCTGTTCTTCATAAAGCAAATTAGTAAACTCTACATGAAAGTACACTAGTAGCAAATATATACCTGATACTGTATAAGTTACACTGTGCGATTCTACAGCTACCTGCCTTTTTCTACAGGCACATACATTTCTAGAAGTAGACATACACTTGGAGCGTCTATGCTCAGGCTCACAGGATCTGGACCGGTCGCAGAAAGGCCTCTATAAGCTGCGTTACAAAGCAGACAATATTTGAGGTGCTATACTATTAAACACGCTCCCTCCTCAGAACCTGCAGTCGCTTGGTCTGGCAAGATTTTCTTTCTAATCATACCTCAGGACAGACCGCGATACACAGATGATTCATAGAAATTCTGGCATATACTATGGGACAGGAGGTCAAGACATTTGGCATAAGATAAGAAGATTCCTCATCAAAGGTCAGTGGAAAGGCACCTACTGCCTTTAATGGGCTCTGGATCAGGCCCTATGTAGACTGCCAGATGTACGGGTCAGGCTTGCATGCAAGCAGGTCTCCTGCCCTGCACAAAATCTCTCTTCTGAAGAAAGGCACGATGTTTAAACCACAGACTAGCAAAACTGACTCTCCTTTCTCTGATGTTAAAGACAGTAATCTTACGCAATAACTTATACACCAAAAATTAAGACATGATGATTTCTTTTTAAAAGCACACCGCAGCATACATGCTAAAACACTCTGAACGGGTAGAATTCATACGACGAGAGCATGATTGTTTTTAATTAAGTGATGAATACTAATGCAATCCACAGCAGGAAAATCTCTTGACTTATTGCTGGCAGAAAAAAAATAAAGGAAAAAAAGATTCACATTATTTAGGATACCTTCATCTAATATTTACGGCAAAATTACTGTAACACTTTGTACTGAGCTTATGTAACAGGATGTGCTGGATGCTGTACAGCAAATTTGGCTTGGAAAAGGAGAGAGAGAGCTCCCTTTTCGAAAAAGCCATCCAGGGTCATCTGCCTTCCTGAGCCGTAAACCTCGCTGACTGCCTGTCGATGTACACACTGAACCGCTCCAGCAAGGTGACTGAATTGTGGGCCGCTGCGAGGCTCATGAAGGCGCAGAAACCCATCAAGGGAATCCAGGGCTGCTCTTAACTTGGCAGCAGTTCAGTTACTTTGTCATCATCCGACTGGGCACCTGTCTCATCTGATTCATTTTCTTTTTCCGCACAAAACCAACTCCCTACCTTCAGCTGTGAAATCTGAAGACGTTTCCGTGGTGCATTCTGCCTATGGGTAAATGCATGGGACATCTGCCTGCGACCTCCGGCACGGCTGTGCCTGCTCCCGCAGCCGCCGTGGTGCAAGGAGACTGCCACGAGAAGGCAGCATTTCAGAAGGGTTTTGCTCTCTCTGGACAGGCAGCTCTATAGGTTTCTGGGATTCACGCTGCTTTATATTAAAGCCCAGGAATAACTCACTGCTAGAGAAAGAGGGCCTCCAGAGAACTGGAAAAGCCAAAGGACAGGCAGTACAGATATCGGTTATTTAAAGTTGGTTGTTCAAGCAAAATTGCGTGGTGTTTTCCTCACATCTGCCCCGGCATTTCTCATTGTAATGGTCACTTCATTCCTTTCTTTTGCAGCAGCGGTGTCAGTGAGCTTCGCTCAGAGCCATGCTAGATTGCAAGCACGTCTGAGGTGACTGGGGCTCCTGTTTGCTCCAGATAACATTGTCAGAGCTGAACATGTTCATCCCTGAAAGTGAATAACGAAGCTTTTGTGAGAGCGTATTTTTACAACTGTAAATGAGCCCAAGTAATTAAGAGAACACGGGCAAACGCCCACCTTTATTCAAGGGGTGGGGTGCAAGCGACTGAACTGTTGAGCCAGCGCATCATTTGGCGTCAGAGATTTTCTGCAACCGCCCAGCTGACGTGCTCAGGGCAGTCCAGCGCGGGGGGGCCATTCGCCTCTGGCATTTGCAGATTTTGCTCTGTGCTCCTCTCAGCAAGAGGGGCTGGGGACACCAGGATGGTTAATACGAGTGTGACGAGGCCTCTGTTTGTGCTTTCTCACCGCAGTAATCCTCTGCCTGCTTTCAAATGTTCAGATGGGAATGGTTTCCCTTGGAAAATGCCAAGATGACCTTTAGTGGAGAATTACGCCGTTCTGAGAACTTCTTTCCACTTGTTGGTGCCGAGCAGAAATCATATTCAGCTTTTCTAATCTGCTTTTATTCCGCTGGGGACAAGCTTTGTTACCTGGACAGGGGTAAAGCAGAGCACGTACTTTCCTCTGCAATTAGTCACTTTAAAGAAAAGGACTGAAGATGACTGAGCTCAAAGGGATGCTAACAAAGTCGAAGGTAGAAACGCACTTAAAAAAACCAACAGTAACAAAAGCAGCTAAAAAAATCTGAGCTCCTAAATGTGGGGGGACTGAAGCAATACTCTCTGAAGTCCATGGAGAGACTAATAGATCATGCTGTAGCTTCTAACAGTCCAATCTTTATTGTTGGTGATGTGTGAGCCAAAAGCAACACAGTTTGACTTTCAGCTTCCAGGGAGAGCGTGTGCTACTGACAGTTAGGAAAACCACGGGATGACTTGTAACTAAGCCCTTTGATACAAAATCCCTGCGAAAGGAGGGCCACGGAACACCATAATACAATTTTTAGAGTTGCTTTTTAGAGTTAGACCCACACTGCTAGATATGCAGGATTTCGCTTTCCTGTCAGTGCATTAGAATTATGATAATCTACAGCTTTTGTATTTTCAGCCTCCAATAAAATGATCTTCTTCTCTTGTGCCCGACAGACCAGCTAACTGATGTACCTGTACATCAACGAGCTTCAAAAATTCATACCGGTAAATGTACTCAAGAATTCCAAATACATCCTTTCTATTTAATGAACTCTGGGATGCCCTTTCATAAAAATGGTTGTTGGGGTGTTTGCTGTAAAAAACAAACATAAGCAGCATGATCAAGGCTCTTCCTTCCTAGCTGCCTTTCTGTCAAGCCCTCTTCCATTCAAAGGCTTCGGATTTTTTTTCCATTATTACTCAGCTTTTCCATGTATGCTTGAATTGTTTGGGAGAATGCACGACACAGAGCATGTATATTCAATAAATACAAAACAGAGCTTTTTCTGGATATGAGGTCATTGCTTATCCTTGTCTGCTATATTGAAAACATGCATTTCTGGGAAACTGCAATAGCATAAAGTTTAGTAAAACATGCTTCATCATAGTGATAACAGAATAAAGTTGCATCTGGACTAAAAGACCATTTTAAGCAGCAATGAGGGGGATTATCTTGCCTGATGGAACAGCCAGAGAAGTTTCTTAAGCAGACTATTTACCCTCAACATTTGCATAGCATTTAAGAAAGAATTACATCTAAATTCCTCTTGCAAGACAAAACCCATTTTGGCAGAGGTATTTTTGCTTCCTGTCTCTTCTGCCCTTCACCATAAAGAAAAATGCAAGCACACTCATAGCTGTATAGCCTTTTTGGAGGGATGCCCATAAGGCCTTGGCCCTTTGAAATGTATCTCCTAGTCCATTACTGTATATCATACTTTCAAATATCTGTTAAACCACTATCTCATAAAGACCCTGCTTTCTCTCTCACCTCACTAGACGCACACAAAGTAAGGGGACAGACTGTACCCACAAACACATGATCACATCTTCACATAGTGCGGGGTGGAGTTGGGCTGGTTGGAAAAAAAAAATCACTGTACAGTGGTTAGAGAAGGGACCTAGGACTGGAACAACATGGTACTAATCCTGATTATCAGCCATGGCATGAAACTTCCGGAAAGATTCAGATCTGACTGACACTGGTTTTACATCATTATAACTGTCCTGGAGTCAGTGAACTCACTCTGGATTTTCTCCACATTTCCAGAGGGATTTTGGATCATTGCAGCACCCACCTGACCACCTCGGTGCCTGCTGTTATTTCTTATCATTGTAAATCATCTGGAGATGCTCCCATCAAATGTGCTATTCAAGCAGAAAGGGTAGATTTAGCTCTGATACTGGACACAAACTCTTTCTGTTAGTGATAAGGTCTGTCCAGGCTAATACAGGTTGTTCCTTCCAATAGTGTCACGCAGACAGAGCCTCAGTCCTTTGCGACAGCCGCAACCTGCGGTGCACCTACCCGACTGCTGTCGCTGTGCACAGCCCACGCACACACACACAGTGGCAGTCCCTGCTGCTGGCTCTCCTTCTCTTGGCAGAGATGTGTCACTTTGGGGTATGGCCAATATGACATTTGCTTTTCCTTAGTGCCTGCTTTCCATTTTCTTTCTTCTGGACCTTGTGCTTAGCAGTTATCTGTCACAGTTCAATGTCAGGCGGAGATCTTCACTCCGCAACTGCCTGTGGTTGGTTTGCTCTGTGGGTCTCACCTTCTGGACAGAGACGAACACCTTCTGCGAAGTGATGAGCACTGAAAATCCTCCAGGCAGCTAACCTAATTAAATATTTAAATTATTTGATTTAAATCAGCTGGTGGTGGAGAGAGAAAATATGAGGAAGATGAGCGCGATGACAAACTATCTTCATGCAGCTTGGGCGGTTTTATGTTTACACTGGCTGTAGAAATGACAGAGCTGTAGTGCTCCTCTATTAACCGAACCTCCCCTCATTGCTGTTAGGAGGTGGGATCACATTCTTAGTGCCCATGTCCGCTACCCTGGTAGAGTGGGAGACGCTGAGGAGGAATTACCTTTTAAAATGAGCTCTCCAGTCTAGCCCTTGACTGGGTGGCCACAAAGCCCTAAGATGAGGTTGACTGAATAGCGAAGTGGGACGTTTCTCCTTACTAGTCATGTGCTGCAGGTCCGGCAATTCTGTGTGAATAGCAGTTCTCACACTGTGGAGCATAAGCCGTAGTAAAGTGATATGTTTCATACATCAGAATTAAGAAGCCATTATAATTATTTCGACTAAAGTTACAACCGTGCTTTTCCATGTCCATTAGAGTTTAACTCGCAGTACATTTAGGTCTTTGCAAATCCTTGCTTGGAAGGTACTGCTTGTAAATATGCTTTCTAAAGTTTCACTGTGCTATTACAGTTAGCTTTCAAAAAAACCATTCAAAGTGGCAAGAGCGTATTTGTGGCTTTGTGGTTTACTTACACGCGAACATAAAAAATCCATAGCTGGAAATGAGGAATTACCCCAAATGTTTTAAAGATACCAGTAAACTTAAAAATAAAACAAGATGTATCTGTTCAATAAAAGTGCCTTTTTCTGTTTTGATAAAGATCATTTTAAAACTCTTTATTAAATTAGAAAAGCAAAATGATCTCCAATCATTTCTGAAAGCGCTGTTTATGCAAAAATCTATTAATAAAGAGCCCAACAGAAAAAGTCTTTTAAGATAACTTTACTAAGTCCAAAACAAAATTCTACTCTCAAACTTGACACGATACTCTTCTGTGTTAGGCTCTTAAATTGCAATGTATGTAGGATGTCTAGGCATTACATTACAGCCAAATGTAAATTTGCCATGTCCACGCTTGGAGAAGATACGCACTGGTTTGGCCTGCACTTTAAGGCAATTAAGGCTGAGTGACTGTATTACATGAGCAGTGGGATATATTTGCTCCAAATCAATGCCACTCGGGGAGAGCAACCGGTGTTGCCTCTTGCCCTGCCAGGCTGCAACGTAGGCAAAGTGAGTTGTTTCCGTGCCCAGAGAAGCGAGAGTGAGCAGCCCTGGGGCTGGACCTCTGCACATCACCGAGGGTCATGAGAGCCAGAAAACTCCCAGCAGCAGAAGTCAGTGCAGATAAGGTGAAAATTTATTCCTGTGGATATTTCCTTTGGAAATAAAGACTCTTTGGGGCTCTTTGGGTCAAAAAGAGACAAATTAATGACCTCTGTGGTAACTGCTGCCAATTCTGAATTTTGTTACTGCTTTTTTTCAGATCAGTCCTGTGACCCCCAGGAAATCTTTATGAAATAGTTTGTCACTCCCAGAGGCTATCCCTTCTGTTTGCAAAAGCCTGCCTTCAGCAGAGGCTTCCCCTCGGCGTGGCCCCCAGGTTTCCGCCGAGCCTCGGTAATTCCCGGGCATCACAGCGGGAGCTGGCATTGCTCTGTGGGAGCACTCGCACGGAGCGGCACGCATGACCTCGCTGATCTCGACTCACCTGCTTGAGACCTGGCTTACAGCGTTCCTCACTATTAATGCCTCACTCAAACAAACAAGGTTGTAGAGCACAGGATGTCATTTGTCATCAGCTGGGCTCTCCCAGCTCCCGCGGAAAGGTGCCTCTCAGATTTAGGTGGAAAGAGGTAGACGGAGCAGCCCTCTTGGCAGAAGGGTGGAAATGTGAGGCACTCACTACTACAGTTGCCACGGGATGCCACAGTGGTATTTCAGGGTAATGAATACATTTTGCTCTTCATACCTGAAATATTGAAGATGGTAGTTTCTTTTCTCCCACCGAAAATCACCTCCACGGAGGAAGATGGGAGGGGAAATATTTCACGACTGCTTCAGGTAGAATGATTTCCTTCCCAGTATTGTTAATAAAACTGTATACTTCATTTTACATGTTTTCTTTAGTATTTTCTGGATTTCAAAAACGTAATTTCCCCAGTTTCTACAGTCAGGAAACCATAAGGGGGTTCTCAACCATTTCTGTTTACATTTTTGTCCTCCAGCAGAAGAATTTTCAGCTTGCTTCTACATTTACAGTTAAGCTGGTGCCTTCCTGCCACCGAGCAGAAATAATGAGAGCCTGACAGCGTGAACACCACACCATTTATGAAGACTACTTTCATTGGATAGCAGTTTAGAGCAACATAATTTATAATTATTAACATATTAAACATTCCAATAAAAGGTAGTCTTCTCTACTTTCAGAGTACACAGCAATAACACCATCATCATAATAGTTAAAACATTACCTTGGCCTGCCAGAATCACTTGCTTACAATCTGCAATGCTGAATTAAAATGCTCTTTCTATTCCCATATACTTTAGAGGTTATTTATTTTTAATTTAGCTTTGGGTTCATATTCATAAATGACTGATTCACCACCTGCATTTCCGATTTGTCCCTCTGCTCCCTGGGAAGGCCCACAGATGACTGCTATCTTGGGCCCTGGGCTTCCCCACAGGGCTCCACGGGGACGGTCTGGCAGGAGGCATGTCCCTTTTTAACCCGTAACCCTGTACCTCTTAATTTGGAAAGGAAACACTGTGGAGGTGCTGTATAAGCGAGGAGAGGTAGGATGGCCACATGGTGCAGGCCTCCCCTTCCCCGCCGCTGGGCAATGGGGGATCTGAGTTCAAGTGCTGGCTCTGCTGTGTCTTCCCTCCGTAACGCCTGGAGGGTCGATCTGTCAGTGCGACACGAGGACCAGAGCTCTTCCGTTCGCTCACGCTTTGCCTGGTTTCTGCGCTTAGACTGAAAGCCTCCGATACTCCCTGTGCATGAGCGGAGTCCCCGCTACAAAAGAGACTTTGAAACTCTGATCCAAATGGGACTCTGATCTTAGCTGGGGCTCCTAGGTGCAAACGTTGGAGGAATAATAACAGATGGAATGTCACAGTAATATATTAATCCCATACAGAACCACATAGAGCTAATAGGGGAATATTTCTGGGCAGAGATCTCATAAATAAACTGAATGCGAATGCATAAATAAGTAGAATGCAAACACATACAGCCACTATAAGGGCAGATGTGTGAAACTTTTTTTTGTCTGTATGTAAAGCAGTCCTTGACATTTCTTTTAAAATTTATATATTTATACTGGCAGAGGAACAGTCCTTTCCACCTAAACTACACAGAGAAACCAAAAACGTGCTGGACAGCTTTGCCCTTAAGATCTATTTTGTCTTTCTTTTCAAGTATATTCAATTTCCTTCCCATGCCTACCTGCCCAATACGTTTCTGAAGAACTGGGCATTAGAGTCTGAGGAAGATACTGCAAACGATATGCACGCACCAAGGGCAAAAATGCAAAACCAAGTAATGCCTTCCAGGAAGGAGGCATTATAAATACTACCTAAAATAACCCAGAGATGTGGCCTGCCTTGGTCCCTGCAGAGACTCTGGGCTTTCTACTGCTTGTGTATTTTTCACGTTACCCATTCCACATCGGAGGCTCAAGGGACACCACTTCACGGGGTGGCTGGAGAGGCGCCGCTGAGCTCCCCGAGCAGTGCAGGCCCTCGGGGAGGCCCGGGTGGGATCTGCCCCGGCTAACAGCCCCCTCCGGCATCCGCTGCCCCTCCTACGGGAAGTATTCCAAGCTCCCTCTCACTTAGTTTACTTGGCTTTACCAAGTAAATGGTGGTGTTAAATGGATGTTAAAAATCTCTCCTAAAAACAACAGAGATTCATAATCACACAAACGCAGGCGCTAGGGCGATCAGATATTTAACTAATATACTTTCCACGATCCAGACCTATTTCAAAACTGCGCTATGCAGGGGTTTCCCCAGTATTCTCTGGAGCAGTAAGCTCTCTAGATAAAATGCAAAGTTATTTTATAATTTTTTTAAAGTATTTCCTTTAAACTGTCTAATATAGCCGGCAGGCTACTGATGGTTATTTTCAATGCAGGCAAAGGATTTTCATTACAACTCCTTGTCCTCTGTTGCTTGTAATTTTCCATTAGTTTCACCTCTCTGGCTGACATTTTCCAAGCTTGAAGTCTGCCCAAAAAGAGAATTTTTTGGAAAGCTGAAGAAACTTTCCCTTCAGTTGAGTGGCGGAATTTTAACAAGGGTCCCTCACACGAGCCCATTGCTGCAACGTTCGCTGAAACTTGCCTCACTGGAACCAAAACCAACATAAAGTGCTACGATCGAGATACAGAGAGAGGACAAAAGAATTATTCAGCCTAAATAAGACTGTCAGACCCACCAGACTAAATTCTTCCATGGCGTAAGCAGCTGTAACCTCCCGAAGCCAATGGGATTACACTGCTTTACACCCAGGCTGAGCGAAGCCTGCTCTCTTCCTGTCAGTGAGGAGCTCAGACTTTTTCTCATTGCTCAATGCTATTTAAAGATTTGTTTTTTGTAGCTGGCAGACTCTCCCTTTGAAGTGTTCAATCCACAGAGAGTTCCCCTGTTGCGAGTTCAAAATATTTGAGTACCACACAGACTGCCGCTCCTCCGCACAGGGCTGGCTCCAGGAGTCCTCCGCAGTCCCCTCGCCGCCTCCCTCCCGCGGACGCGTCTCAGGCCAGGTCTCACTCCCGTTCCCACCGCTGCACAACCTTGGGCAGAGCAGTTGGCCATTTCTGCGGCTGCCAGCAGCACAGAAAATAAAGTGCAATTTAGGGAAGGGAGGAAGGGAACGGGGGTGGAAGGCAGTATATGTGCTGTTTGGAAAACTGCACGGATGTGAAAGAAAAATGGAAGAAGAATACCATCCTCATCACCACAGAGAAAGCTTTAATTGCGATGAAAGCTGCCTGAGAGCCAGGAGTTACAAGTGAAGAAGAAGAACCAGAAAGGCAGGAGAGTGAGGGGTTCGAGCCAAACTGGAAATACATCTAAAATCAGAGGTGGTCTGATGCTCTCACAAGGGAGCCACAGGCACCGGCCCTGCCCGGCGGCCCGGCTGCGCCCACTCCCAGCACCCAGCCCTGCCAGCCTTGCCCCCAGCCTCCCTCCTCCTTCTAACCCTGGGGATGCTTCCCCGGTCATAGGCCAGGCGCAGTCCACCTCTTATGCTGTTAACAAGTGCTATGGAGAAAATCTGCTGAAATAGCAACGACGTAGACTGCAGAAGAGGAATCAGGGCCAAGGAGAAGGGCAGGGAGAGCATCTCAGCCCGGGCAGAGAGCTGGGCAGCTCTGCTCTGCTTTAGCGCAGCTGGCAGAAGTGCTCTCCCACCCCAGGGCTCGCCGCGTGATCATCTGCAAACACAGGAGAGCTGCCCCCATTTTCAGTACTTTGGGAAAGGCAGGGCAACTGATAGCAAATCCTCAAACCTAACAGGACCCTGAAGGGCAGCTAAAAAGGAGAGTTTTTGCAAGGAGAAAAAGCTTGGCGCTGGGTTGCAAGGCCGCAGGACCTGGCCAGGGCAGAGGCAGCCCCCGCAGCAGCTGTGCAAGACCCCCTCGCCCTGAGGACCGCCTGTCCCTGGAGGCGCAGGGCGCCCGAAGCACTAGGCACAGCGGCTGCCGCCTTCGTCCCTGCCGGCTGCACTCGCCTGTCCCCGGGGCAGGGGCCACCTCCTGGGTCCCAGCTCCCGTTTTCGCAGTGTCCTTCGTCTCAGGGAAACCCAGCAAGAGCAGCTGTGAGGCTGCCCAGCTCTTGAGCCCATAGCCATGGTCTTAGCCTGCCCCAGTCCTCCATCCCCCAAATAAAAGGTCTCAGGCATCCCTCCAAAGGTATGCAAAAAGAGATTGATAAAAGTACCTAAAAGAGGTAAGGCGACAAATCCTACCAGCTTTGAACAAGACTCCCAGCCTTAAATTCCTTAGCGGATTTTTTTTTTTCAGTCTCCCCTGTCAGTACTAGTTCAAGTGAAAACCACCACCTTGCTATGTTTAGAGGAACAGACTTTTTACAGCTAATTAATTATCTGCCCTGTAAACACAAGCGTCCCCCCAAACGTGTGCTTGCCCTGTGGGAAAAGCGTGCCTTTTTCACACCTCTCACCATAAACCGGGCAGTAACCGGGGCTGACGACAGACAATGGCAAAACCCACCTGCTCTTATCCCACAAGCCGCGTTGCTGAAGGGCCCCATTCGAGCAGCCTGGCCGGCTAAATAAGACAAAAGGCTCCTACGGATGTATTTACTAGAATCCAAAAAAAAAAATGCCCGCAGTCTCCAAGATTAATTAAAAACACTCAATCTGTGAAAATCGTGTATAATTTAGCACAAGCCTTGTCATTGGAGTGACTGCCAAAAAGCAGGCAAGGAAGGCTTAAGTAATTTACCGAAAATTTCGCAGCAAATGTGGAAGACCTGAAAAAGAAGCCCAAATTCCCAAAGTCTTATTTTACTTCCTAGCCAACATCAACTGCCTTACTAGGGACTGCTAGAAACTGAAAGCACCACAAAGTTGCGTACAAAAGCGCAGACTTCTCTTGGAGGGGCAGAGCCATACTGGGAGCTCCCTGAAGGGGATGGGGACTCATCTAAAGCTTGCTGACGTTAATGGGAGCCTTTTGGTGATATTAAAAAAGTTCAAGCCTGGTACTGTAACCCTGAAAGAAAAATGAAAAAAGATTACAAGAGGAAAATAAAAGAGAATAATTCATTATGGAAACACTGAAGATCTGGGGTAAGAAATGTATTTTTTGGCTCAGTGGCTAAATTGAAAAAAAAATTATGTCTGAAAAACTAAAGCATATATTTAAGACGTTCTCTTTTTTTTGGAAAAGCCCAGAAAAACAAGCTATTATTTCACAGTCTCCTCAAATATTTTGATTCGACTTGGGCTTTTTTTTCTGTTGTTCTGTTGTTTTTCCTTCCCCCCCTCCCCACCCCAAGATTATTGAGCCTTTTCTCTTTTTTTCATTATAAATCAAATTTTAAATGAAGAAACAGCATTCAAGAAGGAGAGTGTGAAAAGTCTGCCTCCGTAAACCTCAACAGGAAACATTTCAACATTTAAAGACTACTTTCGCTTTTCCAGCACATTTGACCCACGTTTGCAAACAAAACCCCTTCTTGACACAAGACGAGAGAGGTTCCCTCAGTTATGCTTATGGGATTCTGATCCCACAAGGCACCTTGAAAAGAAGCTATGCAATTACCAGTCCTGGTTTCTTGCCCAGTTTTGGCCATGTTTTGCTTTAAACTCTCTCTCTGGTTTAGGGTGAAGATCAGGATGAACACTTAAATGGAGTTACCTTGTTTATCCTGGACTCAGTTAATTTGCTTGTGGATACAATTTTGAAGAAGGGGATATAAAGGGGGAACAAAGTTTATTTTCCCACACTAACGGCCTGATTCTCACTTCAGACAAACAAGAGGAATTATGTGAAAACAGCAGGAGTGGACTCAAAATTAAAACGTTTATGCCTGTTTTTTCTTGTCTTACATGAAAGGCACCGGGCATTTTGTTTGCAGAAAGATTTTAGTGCCAGATTCTGTAACTAGAAAGAAGAAAAGTTCCTGTGACCAAAGCATCCTTAGCACACATCTGGAGGGGCTGCTGCTGAGCTGCCAGTGTGTGTTCAGAGCTGGAGAAGGGCTCCACAGCCACCAGCTGACTCAAGGCTGGAACTGCAGCAGTAGGAAAGCACAGGGAGAGACCAGGAAAGGGCAACTCCATCACACGGGAGTTTATTCTTCTTTTTAATGCACGATGGATATTTAAGAGGGAGCACATACAAGGGAAACACTGAGGGTTACGTCAGTGCCCTCATCAGAGAAAGAGGGTCAGAGAGGAACTGGTACAAACTGCAAACTCCACTTCTGTGCAATGAGACTTTATTGGCAATAACAATCTATGCAAGTGCTGCTCAGATGGTTTTCCTGAAAAAATGAGGACCATGGCTTGGATCTGTCAGAAACAGGTGAGCTCAACCAGGATGGAGCTCTACATAGTGGCTGCATCACTGTATGTTAGAAGATCCCAGTCCTGGTCCATTGGCAAGTAGCTCTAGGTATTATTTGCTCCTGGATTTCCTTCCGTGACATGTTTTTGCCATGTTTTAAGAACAAATCCTTTAGGATTCCTAGAAACCCCTGAAGAAACAATGACTTCTGAACATGCTTTGTCCTTGCATTTTAGGTTTTGGCACTGACAGTTGCTTAGGTCACGCTTTCACACAAGCTGCATATGCATATCCTCCCGACGTCCTGCCTCTGGAGGAGAAATCTCTTTCAGTCTAGATGTTTTTTTCTTTTTATTGGTTTGCCTTAGTGATTTTCATGCTGGTGTTCAAGGTACTAATTTCGTCCAAGGGATTACATCTGTGGAGCCTAGGAAGCAACTGGACAAGGGAGGACTAGGTAGACTGGAACACTCCAGCCTAGAAAACAGATGACTTGGAGGCATATGACGTGGTTTGACAAAAGCATGAGATAGTAGGCTGGAAAAGGTGTACAGGAGTCAACTTTCCAATACAAAAACTAAGGATAGCAAAGTGAAGCTAGTAGGAGTCAGGTTCAGATCAGATTGAAGGAGGTAATTCTTCATGTAGCAAGCTGAAAATTTGAGGAACTCCTGGAAAAAGGAAATATGGGTGTAAGAAGTTTGCATAAGTTCAGGAGGATGCTAGATAGGTAGTTAGGGAAGAGATCTGTTTGAAGTTATTCAATAGACAAACAGTAAGAAGTTCATGAAAGCCCTGAACTGAACATAGTTGGAGGACAAGGAAGTATTAGGGGGAGATATCACATATGTGCTTTAAAAAAAAAAAAAACCCTCTTCTTGGGTGATTTTATGGCATATGGTTACAGTTTTTCAGCTTGAACTCCCCTCTGGCACAGGACCTGTTCAGACACACACAGCAAGAGAGGAACAAGGCTGCCCTCCATAGCAGAGCCACATAAGGAAAGCTACGCATCATTCATGTTTCTAGATTAGAAGCCAGCCCTAATGAGATGAACGCAATAGGGCTGCACAAAGCAATGTGTTCCTCTACGACGTGAACACCCTCTTGTCGTGTGAGCTTATTGTGCATATTTTAGTATGCCATTTGTGACTGAAACTTGGCTCTTTCCATCTAGCTCTACTTAGTCCTTTTCTCCAGACAGAGTGGTCATCTGGATTTTGTTTTTTTCCTCTTGTAAGTAGTGCGAAATGCAAATCACAAATGCTGTGTCACTTAAGCTGAGTTAGCATTGTTCCTCCGGCCAAGGACCATGCGTGCTTTCTAATTCTGCCCTGCACTTCCTGGATGTCGATGCTGGGACCAAGGATCTAAGGCTTGGAAATTCCTGACTAATTCAGTGACTAGACTACAAATCTTTCTCCTGCCCTTTGAAATGTCAGAGTTTGTTATGAAGACCCTTTCTTACAGGAGTAGAAGGGAGAGGCTTGCAATAAGCATTTCCTTTCCCCCAAAGAGTAGAAGAAACAGAGAATTGTCAAGGTTTCCCCTGCCCACCTTTCAGCAGAATACTGTATGGAACATTAACCTGAAAGGAACTCAGACTCAGCTTAAAAAGGACCTGCTGATCCTGAACCTGGGAACACTTGAGTTAACGGGAGGTAGTTAACACTCAGGCTTGATGAAGTGAATGTGGCAGTTTATGCTGCCAGTTTAAAGGAAGCTTGTGCAATCTCTGAGCCAGGTACGCTGCTATCAGGGTGGAATAATGTATGGGCTCAGAGTGCTCAGATTTCCTCAACGGAAGGGAAGAAGTCCTTATTATAGCCTGAGTACGAGAGCAAAAGTTCATCCAGCTTCTGATTAGCTGCAGAATCGCCCCTTGATTTAGCACAGTGCCTTGTTCAACCATTCACTGTTAGGTGGAACACATAGCCCATGGGCAAGTATACTTTGGCAGCAGCATGAGGAGTACTGAGTCAAGTATAGTACAGTTCTCTTCTTAACACCAATGCTGACCTGTGCAACCTTCAAGAGATCTCATAGCCTTTCTGTACCTCATTTGTCAGTCTGCAAGACAGATACCTACAGGCCAAATTCAGGGGATCCCATGGGCCTTAACAGTAGTTTGTAAAATGTGCTAGACACACTGAACCAAAATTCCTTTGCAGCTGAAAATTGTTTAATTCATTAGGCCATCTCCTATGCCATAGAAGTGCAGAAGTGATTGCTACTATTGTTTCTTCCATTAAAAATTCAAGACGTAAAGTGTCTAAACATGCTTGTGAAGCCAGGGCAAAGAAGTGATAATTGAATTCAATTCATGAAGAAAGTGGGAAATTCATTGCCACTGAAAGAGCTAAGGTCAAATAACTGTGTGTGCCTGCTAAATAGAGTGGCTGAAATTCTGCACCACAGCACAACACAATTGATTTAAAAGAATTTGGTCCAAGAGCTTCAAAACCTGCTAAACAGGCAGGGCATACTATTGGCTCTGTAAGGTATAATTTCAGCTCAGGTGTTTTCAGAGGTGCGGTGCTATCCTGCAACAATACACAAATGATCTTAGAAAAGACACAACTTATATAGGGTTGTTGCAAAAAACACAAATTCACCATGGTATGGAAGTTTCAAGATGGTAGCAGCTCCTTAGGAGTCAGTAAGTGAAAAATTAGACACATTCCTTTTCAGAGAGGACAGCAAATAAAAGCAAAAGTATTTCTGAAGTGAACAAATATTCACTGGATGCAGGAGATTTTCTCCCAGCTGTATTACCAAGGCAGGACGATTTTATAAACATTTTGAAAATTGCATGGCAAGTGCTGGCAATTTGTTTCAGAGATACTGTCAGGCCAGAGGACCTGTGATGAAAAGCATGATGACAGATGTAGACTTGCCTTTCCTGGTTCTCTTCCCTCAGGAAATCTGAGGCAATTTGTAAGGAGTTAAAAAAAAAAAAAAGAAAGAAAGAAAGAGTGCCCTCTAGCTTGTGTATAATGCCATAGATAGCCGACTTCGTCTTCTCATACACTCCGGATTGGCTGGTGACCAAAGGAAGATGAAACTTATGAGGTTAAAATCAAGGGATTGCCATCTCTGAGCTGGTTCACCAAAGGCCAGAGATAAGGGCCAAAAAGTCATTTCAAGCTATGTTTTTTGGCCTCCTGATCCTGAAACAAATTAGTGGTTGACATGGGTCGCCATATAAAATAAATTAAATCACTCATTCCTCCTTTCCCTCCATATCCAAAGCTCTTTCTGCCTTTTAGGTTGCTTAGAAGTGGCAATATTGGACATAGACACGGTTGTGATCTTCAGGGGGTCATGCAGATCTGTAAAGATGTTGCACACTGCTCAGTATTTTTCTTCAAAAATACCTATAATACAGGGAGAGGAACCAACAAGAAAGAAGAAGGGAAGGAGAAACTCTCTGCTGTTGTTTTGCAGTTCTTTCCAATACCAACCAGCTACACTCAGCATGGTAAATGGCAACTTTCTAGCAGAGCATTAAACAGAACTATGGGACAGCAACGGTTCCTGAAGTCCCTCCAATTTCTGCAAAACAGAGGCTGGAAATATGAAGTGGACCATACAAAGCTGCTTCTCATACATAGCAGAAGAAGCAAAGGAAGACATAATATGGAAAGCCACTTTCTTAAGCAATAACCCCCCCATTCCTCTGACTGTGGATTGCACCTCATGCTTTGCTGATCCTATGATTAACATCTGTCTACCCTATAAGCAGGTCATGTTCAGTTTTGGATATTCAACGTAGGATACCGTCACATGCATTTCTTGTTTACAATGCTTCTGATGACTTGGAAAAGAATACAGAAGATGAAGCTGTTTTTATTGATACAGGAAAGGTCAATGCTTTATACCTTACCTTGTTATCGGTGGTTGGCATATAGAACTTCCGTGAATGAATCATGGCAATTTATGGCCATAGATTCTCATAAATTCTAAATTTTCTGGACTGGAAAATGGGTCATTTTCTGTGGGGGCTGAATTATCATCTCAAATGATCCTCCAAAAAGCTGCTTACCAGCTAAACTTTTGGGTGCCAAAGACAATAGCGTTCAGGAAGTGGCACTCAACACAAAACACCAGGATGTTTGCAATATCTGCAAGTTCATTTAAACAGGTAAGTAACAGTCTGCACATGCAGAGGACAGCAGTTAATATGTGTGACCAGTCCTCACTGCCCAATCCAGCCTGATGAAACGTAATTCAATTGATTTCTTCTCCCCCAAAATCACTTGCTCTGAAAGTCAGCTCTCGGAGGACCTCACTGATGCAATTTGTTGGCTCTCCCGGGCAGCAAGTGTGCTTCTGCTGCTTGTCACTAGCACTGATTTTTCTCAATGACAAAGTATTGTCCTCTAACTGGGGTGAGTAGCAACTCTTTTCAGTTATAAGTCTTTAGAAAAATTGAAGTCTTTAGGACCTGACATCTTATTCCAGATGATCCTTTCCCCTTCTCCACTCATTTCCAGGTCTATAAAGGCAAACTCCTCTCGAGAGTTGGTAAATGCCCATCAGAAAGTAACACTCCTCCACCTTCTTCACTTACAGAAACTGCACCATCAATGCCCTGCAGAAAACACATTTAGAAGTAACTCTGTTCAAGGTGCTTTATAAGAAGCAAATGACACACCTCCTGAATTAAAGGCGTATAACGTCAACTATGTGGGACAAACAAAACCAGGCAAGGAGTGCACAGGAAGCAAAAGAGAAGTCAGGGCAGAGAGCTATTACAGAAAACGGCAAGATAGGATTGCTTCCAAAAAGATGTAAGTTTAGTGGAGGGTCTTTAAGAGGCACACCAATGCAAAGAAAACTCTATGCCAAATTCCAGTATAGGTTTTCCTGCTATCTATTCAAAAAGCAGAAGGTGCTTATATATGATGACGATAGGCAGCAGTATTTGGTCAATCATTTAGATAGAGCTGCATAAACATGCATACAGAATGGAAACAGCAAGAAGCAAAACCAGTAAGGATCTAGAGAAGAGGAATTAAGAGGAAGCTTTTGAAGGGATAAGACTATTTCTGACTTGGAAAATGATGATAAAGCAGTGGAATACGGCTTTGGTAAGGCACATGAAGCCAAGACACGGATTAAAAAAAAAAAGAGTCAATTACTCAGAGCAATGGGAAAGGAAGTCTATTTTGGTATGTTTTGGCAAATAGCAGGGCACAATGTGACAAGCAGTGGATATACATAGAGAGACTATTTTAATCTGGCAGGCAAGATCTTCGTGTGGACATGTGGTTTAACAGTGGATGAGTAGGAGGCCAGAGGATATATTAATCTTAAATTTTTGAGACTGCTCTTGTAGTGACATTGCCCTATTTCAGCCTAATGCCTTTTCCTGCAAGCTAGTTCCTCAAAGCCTAAAGAGAGCCCAGGGCAGTACTTCTTTCTCTGGCTGCTCAGGCCTGTCATTTCCCATGAGTCCTTTGCAGTACATACAGAGTTCTCGCTGTCTGTGCCCCTGCATGAAATTTGGGCAGGAAGCAATCGGAAAAAAGCTTGGACTCGGACAGCACAGTATGGATGGTAACATTTGGTACTTCTCTGTACTTGCAGTCCAAGTTAGGACATGCACACACTTCTGCTGGACAGAGTTTCTGTATGAAGTTCCCAGCGTGTATCCATAAATTTGCTGAAAAGTAGCACATAAATGAATCCACAGTTCCCAGGGTGTCTGAGCAGGCGACTCAGGAGTGGCAGCAGGCAAAACTCACCACACCGCATATTACTAGCACAGTTAGGCAGTTAGGTGCAGTGGGGACAAGCAGGGGAAGGATGGTCAGGAGCCCTACAGTTCAGTGAGGATGTTGGAGAGTGCTAACAACTCTCATGGGACACCTTACTTTCGCTATGAGTTCCTGATTTATCATATGCCATATTCTGAACCACTGAATTAAGGCAGGGTAGATGGTGGAAGAGAGGAAAATCTAGCCACACTTCTCGGGACTGCAGACTTTCTCATGAAACTTTCATTACCTCCTGCTTCAAGGCAGGATGTGAATACCACAAGCAAATAATTTCTGGGAGTTTTAATTTGGCCCTTCCCTGCTTAATCTAATCTAATACCACTGCTAAATCTGTGTCAGTAGAGGTTACTATAAACAAGGCTCAGTCAAGTATGTAATTTGCCAATGGCTTTTGCAACAAATCTGAGAGCTGCCTCTCAGCCAGAATGTCCCCTTGGCATAAAGGCTTTCTAAAACTGCATTTTGTGAACACATGGAAACAAAGATCAGAAGAATACTTTAATGCTGTTACAGGCAGTTGAGCAAGCCAGAAAAACAGAAAATGAAACTAAATCAACAGGGGAGCCGATGCCACACAGGCTGTGCTCTGTGCAGGCTGCAAACCTCCTCACTCACACACACCAAAAAGAAGCCAATTATACCAAGCCGTAACAGGGCCTTAAAAACGTCAAGCGTATCAACCGAGCTAGTAATTCTGAATTAGATAGAGCACAGCTCATTCTTTCCTACTTCATGGAAAACAATCCTGAAAAATCATCAAGTCTTTTCTAGTACCATTCTGGCCAAATTCTTGCCTTAGATACATGCATGCCATCCCATTACTGCCAGTAGGAATTTATGACCGGAGTTTGGGTGACCATCACCCTTCCCTCAAAGACAGCAAAACATCTGCGTGCTGGTGATTGCGCCAGGAATGAATAGCAAAATACTCCACTGAGATTTTCAAGATTTCTTAATAGAAATGTTCTTCTCTTAAAAAGAAAAAACATCTCTAATACTCTAAAAACCCGTGCTAGTGAAATATTCAGGTGCTGCAATGAGTTCATCTTGCAAGTCCCCGGGGAGATCGGCAACTGCGATCATCCCCCATGGACATCCACAGAGCTGAGGCGTGGAGAAGCAAGTCCTGCCTAGACCGCATGGCAGGAATCAGAGCTCCTGCTCTGCTGTGGGCCCAGATCATACCCCAGGTCCCTTTGGGTCCACACACCTAAGTGTCCCTTCCACAGAAACCAGGACCAGGGGCAGGAGATGCTATGTACCTGGGGCAGGAGATGCTGTGTACCTGGGGCCCAGCACTATAGACCCAGCCTAAGTGATTCGTCCATGGTCAGATCAGAAGTCTGAGGCCACTCATAGGCCTGGCCTGAGATCCCGGCACCATGCTTTAACCACTGCACAGTACTTCCTCTGCAGCTGTCATGGAAGCTTGCAGCACAGGTCCACCTCTGCCTGAGTTTCCTCAGTTTGATGCACATTCAAGGCTAAGCAAGGCTTAGATTAATATTTTTTAATGCAGAAACTATTACTTATTACAGGCCTACTGCACTATTAATGCAGCAGCACAGTGTGCAGCTCCGAGTACAGAGGTCTCCGATTCATTTTCTTGTTGTAGTTGAAACTATGATGGTCATCACTGGTTTAAAATTGCATATTATCAACAACAAGCTGTAATGAAAACATTCATGTAATAGCAGTACTTTTTTCCCCACCATCTTTCACTTCTACCTCTTCCTCCTTTCTTTTATAAACCATGGAGGAAAGAATCTCAGGATCTCCATCACCAGTATTCTGTGTCTACAAACTGAAACCAAAATATTTAGAACAAAATTAATTCAAATGTATTGGACATATATATTTCACTACTTTTTGATGAGTAATAGCCAGTCATAAAACTTCTCTGTAAACACTAGGGCAGACCGCTCTACTAGAAAGCTGCAAGGACTTCCAAAATTAGCTCAGCTTGTTCTAGTTCATGTACCTTTAGTTTCTCAGCTTCACATCACGTTAACCTAATTTTGTTAATGATTTTCTAATACTTTATTTGTTTACAATGCAGGTACTGGAGGGCAGTTTAACATGCTGCTAAATAAAAGCTAAAATTATATCACGAAACTAGGTAGTATGGTTCTTTTAAATTTTAAGTATATATTTAACAAGACAAATAGATGATGTCTCATTTCCTTCCCCCAGGAACGATTCTATTTAGAAAAATATTTTGGCTGAATTTTCAAAGTATCTGAAATGGGCTGCTATCCTTTCATCACCACTACCATCAGTCTATTGTAAAAGAAAGGTTGGGAGGGAATATCTCAAGGAAAGGACAGTACCCAAATCAAATTAAACATTCAACAGGTAGTTGTGATGTCCTGTTGCCACCAGAGCCTATGAGTGACATAAAAAACTCTGTCCTCATGTCAGGGACATTAGGGAGAGCTGACAATGACCAAGTCTGCTTTCAGGCAATGTCCAAACAGGAAACTTAACCATGGAGGTGATGGCTAAGACACAGCCAACATCACCAGCCCATGATCTCATGTTATTGATAACTAGCTTCTCCCAGTGTCCAGGGAGAACAGTGTATGAAAAATGGGAAGACTTGTTAAAAAAGCTTGACATCCTGTCTGCCCATTTTACCTCTATATTCAACAGAAAGAGGTCAGATGAAATGTGGGAGAAGAGAGAAGAAAGGAGACATGGGGGAAGCCCTCTAAACGACCTGTAACTGAGCATGCTGCTTCCATGCAGAAATCCTGCAATATTGCATCCTGGACCATTAGAGACCAGTTTCTCCAGCATTAATTCTCAGGCAAGATGTGCAATGCAAAATTAAGGGTTTGCATTTCAGTCTGCAACTTGATGTGTGTTACAAGATAAGGAAGGGCAAGACTGGTCTAGGATCTCTCAAGAGTTAGAGAAAATGTGAAATAAAACAAAGCTGAATCTATTCTTAAAAACCATCAAAGAAACAGTCCAAGGCAGGGAGAGAATCAATTCATTTTTTGCAGATTTCTTAACAGAGTAGCAGGTTGTGATCTGCGATACCCAGTATACTATAGAGAAAACAACAGTTGCTTTTAAATCTGACCTGTGGACATGCAGGGGAGAACATCCATATGAATATCTCACTCCAGTTTGTCAATAGAAAACAAGAGAGAGCAGAGGTGAACAGTCGCTGCAGTATGTTTTGCAGTGAAATATCCTCATTAGTCTGTGCCTCCCCCTAAAGGTTGATATCTCCTATGTAACGACAATGTTAAAGATGTCACTATGTCATATTTGTACAAGGGGACAGAATTAAGGTTACTTAAACCATCTTAATGATGCCATGCCTTTCATGCATGCCTGGCTTTGTAAGATGAAGGTAGATTGTTTATAAGGCCTGGAAGAAATGGCAAAGCATGAATGATGCACGCATCTTCTGGAGACGGTAGCAAACATAACGACAGCTGTGGACTGGCAATAACTGACCCTCAAGACTTTCTGAGCAGGTACCATCTCATAAAGCTGCAGCGCTAGAGTTGATGTTCCACCATAGGAAATAGTTCCAAAAAGCTGCCAAAGGTGAGAGCTTAACAGTGAAATCGCAGTGTTATGGGTGAATCTACGCAAATTGCTACCAAGGCTAGGGCAGCGGGGCTCTCTTCGAAGCAAGAGGTGCCAGCTATACTTGGTAATGTAATCTCCTCTAATCAGGCTTTATGACAAGTTCAGTTTACAGTTCCCCGGTCTCGTCAATTTATCACTGTGTGATTTCATCCAAAAAGAATCTGAAAAAACACACCCAGCATTTTTGTGAAATTCTCTCTCCTACTTTTTCCCCCCTTCCAGAAGTCGCCACCACAAGTGAATACTTGCAGTGTTTCTGTTCCGTAAACTGTTTCATGCTTAGCAGCAGGCACCAAAAAGGTTCAGTTTTCTCTCTGATCCTGTGTTTATACTGAGATAGAGGTGGATTTAAACCATCTTCCATATTTGGGGTCTACTCAAAGCTGAGTGACCTGAGGGCAATCTACTGATGCTCCATCTCCTACGTCTTTAGAAAGAGGCCCTTCAGAGGCCTGAACAAGCCCAGAACAGCCATAATACACTGACTCTCCCCACCGCGAGAACTCGTGTAGAAACTCTGTCCCAAGCTCTGCCCTGACCAGGTATCTCCTGTACACAGAGGGTTTTCTCTGCCCCGCGCTGCCCACTGACACTCACTGCCTTGCCCCCACTGACAGGCAGGCGGAGGAAATAGGAAAGCGCCAGGAGAGAAATCCCATTTCCCTTTCTGTGGGTTTTGGATAATGGACTGAGTTGCCTGAAACAACAAAAGTCTCCCCTGAGACCCCCAGGGCTCGGAGGCATCGATGAGACTATTCGGACGCATCACCATTTTAAAGGACCCCCCTGCCTCCTCGTGAGGCCCTGTCCCCTCTCGTTCAGCGTCAGCAATTGCTTGCACTGCGGTGGATGCGCCGGGCTGAGGGATGCCATGACTAGCCTGCCGCTGGCCCGGTATTTCATGGAAATGAGCTGTCGCGTCTCATGAGGTTATGCTGCTGAATGGCATTACTAAATAAATGGTAAATTAAGAAAACACTCCTTAATGATTTTTTTTAAAATAAAAATTAAAAAAAAGAAAGAGAGAGGGGCCATTTCAGGCACCTAAAGCTGTTAATAATGACAAGAGAAGAAGGGATTTCTGGTTAATCAACATCAAGGTCAGAGTCTCGTGGAATAAATTTCATATACAGTGAATAACTCACACAGGGTGATGGCATGTTTAGCATCAACTCTTGGCAAAGATTTGTTTGCTTAATGACTTTTCTCTTTTCTTCAGGCCAGCCACCTTTGACTGGAGAGAGCTTGTTAAAAGAGCTAAATGTCACTGAAAATGTGCTGTTAATCCTACTCATCAACAAATGTTAACCACGAAGTGATAATAAAGAGAAAAAAGAAAAGATGTGGCTCCAATCGGGATTATGCTTGGTAAGTGCAGAGACCCCTATGACTCTGTAGCAGGCGGCTCTCATACTGTTTCTCCAAATATATGTCACCATCCCTGATTTTGCAAAAGTGCTTTGATGTTCATTTGCAGACGGATACACTGTACTTTTCCTTTGGCTTGTACAAACAAAGAGAGGCATTTGGTTTTCTCGGCAAATACTGTCAGATGTTTTATGTGCAGCAATGAAAATTAAGTAAATCTTTGATATTGCAAGTCTTCCTCACTTGAAACAAGCTTGGCTCAGCTACTGGTGGATGTTCAGAAAAAAAATGTATTTTTTTTCTAGAGAAAGAAGTTTACAGATGTCCATAATGTTTTGAAGATCTCAGCACTCACCAACTTTAATGATCTCAGTGGAAGCTGTTGGGAAGTAAGAGCCGGGGATACGAGCGCATTAAATTGGCCTCGAGCTCTTTCCAGATTCTGACCTTTCTTGCACACATCCCTCCTTCACTCTAAATCATCTAATTGATCAACATAATTAAGTTACACTGGGAGCAACTCTTCCAGTCCTTTCCTCATTTGAAGTTTACTGCTTCCATTCAAACCTGAAGTATGGCAGCCCCCGAAAGCTTGCCTTCAAACACTCTAGCTCTAAGGAACGCAACAAAAATGCATGTTTAAGAAAAGCTATCATTTCCCACTTCAAACCTTGCTTCCCTTGATCTGTGGTGTTCTACTTTTTCCTGAGGAAAAATACCTAGCAATCTCCTTTTTCTCTCTCTTCTTTTTAAGACCAAGTAGCAACATTCCAAAGGATGCCTGAAAAAATTCTGACTAAAAGTGAGTTTCCCAGAAAAAGTAGTTGTGTTCTTTATAAAAGACAGTTTTGAGACTTAAAAGAAGCCATTCTTGAATGAGTAGGCCAGCAGTATCATAGTATGAGACTTGATTATGTTTTTTATTGCTACTACTAAAAGCTGCGCTAGAGCAAGGCTGGCGAGGCACTGCCAGGGCTCTGGCTTCTCTCGCCCGGGGCACTCGCCAAAACACGCAACGGCTCCTGCCCTGGTGTGAAAACAGATGAAGAGAAGATGGGTGGAAGAGGGTGCGTATCCATGACTCGTACAACAAGCAAGCACAGGTGAGGAAAGGCTGCAGCCTGTACCTTGAAGGTGAACTACAGAGAGCAGAATGAGATGACTGTTGGTCTCTCCTGCTATGACCTATTTGGTGAGGAAAGTTAGGAGGACAGATAGAAAAATCACAGTTTGATGAACACTGTAAGGGTTTCTGGTTCATAGGGAAGTGAGAAAAAGCTCCCAAGTGGAATTTTACCTGAAAATGTCCTCCCATTTTTCTGACATTTTGAAGTATATAAATTTCCATCTCCAATGCACTAACAGAGATTGCCTTTTTAAAAAGATTATTTTTTCAATTCCTAATGATTTTGCTGGAGAAAATTTTGTGTTTAGGAAAAGGTCTTTCTTTTTTTACATGTAGGATAGCTAGGTATATCAAAGACACAGTTCTTTAAGCTGAATCTCTTCAAAGTCTGAAGGCCATTCAGAGTTTTTCTGTACTTTTGTAACATTTATGGGAACAGGAGTGCTTTTAAGTGCTTTTTTTGGCCATTTTGTCATGTTTTCCTTTAGTGTTGAGTAACTTGGATCCTTAATATTTTGGGACCTGAAGTTAATGACAAACTATAGCTACATATGTATGTTTGCACAGGCTTTCAAATTTCTGTTTTATCAGGGTTAGAGTCACTTTTGAGAGACCTTTACAGGTACAGTAATATTTTGCTTTGCTTTTATTTTCATACTAGCTGCTACTTATTGCAGCAGGGACAAAAGCAAAGCAAATGCAGTAATTTCTCTCCGGAAGAATGCAATAGCTTCCCATATTTTCAGCTTTCAAAATATTTAGGAGAAATATGTATATGGAAACTAAGAAGCTCCAGCTCAGTCACACGGGGCTCCCTCTTTCACAACCTCTTAGATCTTCCATTGCTCCTTGGCTTCCTACAAGTCTATAAAATAGCTCAGGACTTCAAGTGCAGTCCACATGATTTAACAAGCTTTCTAAAATACAGATTTAAAGATATTACTTGTCATGTCATGAGAGCATAAACAGGCCTTTTTTAAAAAAAAAAAAAAAACCCTCCCTTTTGCCATTAAAATCTAGCTCAAGTAGGGATTTCATTCAGGTGCCTTTAGTTATTTGCTTCTGACCATTTCCCACTAGCGTCCAGCATAAACATAACCATAAATAACACCATTTGAAATTAACTGTATCTGAGACTCAAACAACACAACCTGGAAAGCCTTTGACTTGCAGGATTTACAGCAACAATAACTCAACTTGTTACGAATATTACGGCTGGGAGCTCTGCTCTTTGCACGGGTTCCCCAAGCAAATACAGAGTCCAGTGTGTGATCGCTGTCCCCCTGTTCTGGAGTGCTCGTGCGCTTGCTCCTGTCTCACCAAGCAGCAGCTCGCAGCCACATCCTACTGGAGTCATCACGCTGCGCGCAGATAAAGTGAGCTTTGTGAGCGCTTGGGATAGAAACAGAGAAAGTCTCTCAGAAACAGGATCTAACTAAAATGATTCATCGCTTTTCCCCATCCTCTTTGTAATAATGCCAGACTGCACCACCTTCAGCAATAAAAGCACAACTCCTTTCCTGAATTTTGAAAACCTTCAATAAATTATATGCGTATACAAAGACATAATAATAAGTTGATCTACTACTCCAGTGGGCTAAGAGAAAAGAAAAAGAAGGGCAGATAGGGTTATTTCTGCTTTGAAGTTCTTAGGAAATGCTCAGTTACTCAATGAGATGGAAGCACTCTGAATAGCTCCACAGAAATACAGATTAACTCGAGATCTGGAACGAGAACCAATGGGGTTTTGTGGTTTCTACTCCTACAAATGCTCACTCTGAGGAAAAACAGAATCCCAATTTTTAAGAAGCTCAGTTTCACACTTTTGGTAAAGATACTAGATTTTATTTACATAGGATAGAAACTATCCCTCAGCACACCAGTAAAAATAAAGTTACAACACTGTCAACTGTGAAAGTAAATCCAGGCATTATTAACAGCAGTAACCTTCACCTGAAATGATGAACAGTAAAGAAAAAGCATATTAGGAGACCCTTGACATAGGGCTATAGATTCCATATAGAGAGATTCCAGTTCAAAATTTGTATCATTTTCAGTAGTTTTGTATGTTCTAAGATAGATACTTATAGTTTCACCATTCGAAAAACAGTTCAGCTCCCGAAAATATAACTCATCTTACTCATCTCTACTGTATAATCTCATCTTCTCTCATTTAGTAAGACTGTACATATATGCACATACACACACATCTAAACACACTTACGCATGTGAGCACACACTCACCCATATTGTTTTACATTTAAATATATATTGCTTTTAAATTTTTAATGTAGATATGACTGAGAGGATCTGCAACAGTAGAGAAATTAGATTGTGAAGTCAGGTGAAAAAGCCAGAAAATACAAAAATATTAAAATAGCATTTTCTATTCAAGGGGCCTGAGTTTGATTTTATCTTTTGCAGTATAAACTCAGAGTATCTCTACTGAAGCTAGAGAAGTTGCAGTGGTACAAAAATGGAATGGCTAGGACAGCATGCCTCTTCTTGCTAGAAAGTGGAAGTCAAGATTTCCAAGTACAAGTGGCTCTCCTTTCAATGGTTTTGAGGATTTGAAGATCTTTTGAATCCAGATGGATTGTCAGAGTTTAGTTAATCATGAATCCCATGCAAAAGATATTTAAAGTAGGTTAAGGTTCCTCTCAGCAAGTTTGGGATGTGTAGTTCCTGCAGAAGCTTGTGGCAGCTCCAAGGTAATTAGCATTTCAGGTCAATATGCAGGTACCTATTAGAAGGGATGTTCCCCACTTTTTTCTGTAACTTTTTATCCTTTTCAGCAGTTACAGAGAAGAAACAGGACACATGAAGTTAAGTCATCAGACTAGCTGTACTTAAAATAATCCCCCCCAAAGCGTTGGATAGTCAAAGGGCAGGTTCCCTTTCTCTAGAAACAGCTTACACACATGAAGACTGCTCGTGTCTTGTCCATCTGCAGCCAACTGCTGACCCAAAACATTCAGCTGCATTTCTGTACACATCACTAAGAAATCCAACTGAGGGGAGGATGAAAACTTATCCTTTTCTCCTTAGAGATACAGTTGAGGACTTGATTTTATCTCGCAATTCTTTAACTAGAGCCCCCTCCACCTCGCCAAGAGCACTGGAGGAACTCTGTCTTTCTAAAGCATAAACTTCCCAGTCCGTCCCACATGGACAGTGGGCTCTACCACCATGCTCTGCTCAGTAAGGATGAAGCAGATTGCTCTCCTCGTTCATCCTCTGCTCTCCCAACTCATGTGGCTGCCAAGAAATACTTGAGGGGGAACAACAATACTTGCACGTGACCTGAGCTGCCAGCATACAATTACGCAAACTTAACATTTTTGTGTGTAATAATAGATTAAATTATTCCTACAGTTACTGAAAGCTACACACAGAGAAGTCTTACAGATACTCTGCTACTCCTGCCTTTCATGCTATTCCAGCATTAGCTGAATTGCCCACAAGGCACTGTGGAAACTCGTAGAATTAGTGAGCAAATTACCATTTGATAGTAGGGAGTGGTAGTCATTGTATGACAAAGCTGGGTTGCTGCACAGCACAGTGAGTAATTTGCACCCCAGCCATCCACTACAACATCAGGACTCAAAGGGCTCTGCTCTGCCCCTCTCCCTACCTTCATATCATTAAATCAAATATTCTTGTAAGGTATTTAGGACCTGCTTGCCAGATTGCAAAGGTAGATGTTGTTTTTGGCTCTCCCAACAGAGCTGAGCCCTGAAGTGAAGCCAAGACCTGTAATCATTTACCTTGGCTGAAACAAAAATAAACATATCCTGTACTGCACGCACTTCTGAGGTAATTACTGCCATTATATCACAGCCTGGAAATGAATTTTAAACCATGCAAAGAGACTGAATACAAAAAACCTATGTTAAAATAATGTTAAATGTCTGATTACAACATGCCAAAGCAAGGAGAGTCCAAATGAAAGAAGAAACCCCTGCTCCGGCCCACCTTGTTGCGCCCAGCCACTGCAACCCACATGGCGAAGTAAAATCGTCTCTTGGTAGGGGATGATCTGCAGGCTCAGCTGGAACAGTTCAGTTCCCAAGTTTGAGGTAACATTGCCTCTAGAAAAATAGACATTGTGTTCTTTTCATACTGCTTAAAGCCTATGTAGTATCATTTGCTAAATGTGTTCTATTTGATGGCTCTATTACATATTTTTTCTTCCTCATTCTTTAATTTTTGTTAATTCTAGCTGCCTCTCTCTACAACTGTACATATATTTACCAGCTGAGCATTCCCCTAGTAAAACCTCATCTCATCCAGTTAACTCCCTCCAGACCTCAACTGCCTGGAAAAAGAGACCTTCATCTCCTTACAGGAAACCCAGAAAAGCACCATTATATATAGAGTGAGTGGATCCCAAGGTCCAAATCAGTCTTATTTGGCTGATTTAGAGTTTTCCCGCAGTGTCGTGGCTCCTCCCTATTTCAGTCTGGTTCAAACGATTCAGCTGTCTTCAGGTCAGAACTTAGGTAGCAAGATCCCCATTTACTGCTCCAAGAGAAGCAGTCTAACCCTGCTGAGATGCTCGAGTCTGCTAAGAGTGCATTAGAGATGAGATGCTGGCGAGGAAAAAAAATCAACACGAGAAAGCAATTGAAATAATTGAGAACTAAGAACTGTAAAGAAAAATGGCTGCTAAATGCTGTCAAGGCAACAAAGCCGTACTGCTCCGCTCCAAGCACCAGCGGCTGCTCGGCATCAAAGAGTGGAATAGCCCTGGGAGTCAGTAGGAGCTCTGGGCCCCGCTAGCCCCAGAAGGAACCCTTCCTGCACCCGGGACTTCAGTCCGAGCCCACTGCTGACCATGTCATGCATTGGCAGCACTCAGGGTTTTGCGCCAGTCCACTCCGAGATGATGTATACCTTTGGCTCCTCAAGTCACACTTTTATAAGAGCACTTTCGTACAATCTGATTTTGTAATCATTGTGCCCTTCTACCCTTCAAAGAAAATAAACGACCAGAAAACCTGCTCTAGGGACCAGCATGAAGTGCAGGGGAGGGGAGGGAATTTACGCTCAAGACTTGGCTGCTCCAAACACCGTGTCTGACCGCACTGGTGCAACGGTGACACTGTTCACCACATTTGACTTCGCCCTGACCTTGCTGCTGTGCTGAAGTCTTCAAAAGCTGCTGCCCCCAGCGGCTTCAAGGTCCTTTTGTCAGACTTACTGCCATTGACCCAGTGACAATGACACCACGTCTTTAACTTCTGATTGAGAAAACAGTCATTCAAATAACGGATACACTGACAGCCCATTAACTACAGCAAAGATTGTTGTTGCTGCTACAGTTTGAGAGACCTATTTAAAAATAGATTAGGGTCTTGGAAAACACTCAGCTTCTTCTGCTTTTTCCCCTCTTCCTTGCAAGACAAGTTACCAAACCAAATCTGGCATTTGCTTCCTCCCTGATCTAGTTACAACTTCATTATAGCAATACTGGCCAGCAGCAAGTAACTTATTAAATAAATGCCATTTAAGTGCTTCTACCTGGCTAGCTGGCTCAGATAACAGCAAGACAGAGAAAGGGGAGGCACTGGGACGGCCCTGCTCCCTCTCCTGCCATCTTCTTACATTGGCAGGGCTGCCCCGGCCATCCCAGCCAGCCAGGCAAGGGCAAGCGGCTCAGCCTTTTCAAGGCCACTACTAGCTCTTTACCAGAATCACAGAGGATATTCATTCTAATTATACAGTTTTGGTCCTGTGCGCTTTGACAAATGGAGCTGACGCTCCTGCAAAGGGCATGTGCGGTTTGGAGAGGAAGACCTTCTTCTTCTTCTTCTAATTTCTTTCACTTTCTAAAAACAAACAACTCCAGCCCTCAAAGCTACCTTTGAGGTTTTGCCACAAAGTCCACAGCAGCATCCACAGAGACAACCTGCCCACGGAAGGAGCAGGAGTGTACAGGGCTCAGCGTGGACAGCTGGACACTTACAGCATGTCACCCCAGAGGCTGTGCTGACTTGGTGACACATCCTGGGGTCAAAAGCCCTTCCTGCATACCTGTTCTCTGGCAAAGCTTCAGTGTGCTGTTCTGCCCTCTAGAGATGAGCATAGATACTTCTTTTACTCACCGAAAGCTTCAGTTTGGGGAACAAACCAAAGCAAAACTTCTCAGTGTTCTACCCTCAGGTGCTTACAACAAACCAGACTAGCCAATACCACGGTACTACAGCTATCCAAGCATGGCCCACTTTCCATATCACTTCTTAATATGGTTCCGATGCAATGTATAGAATTGCTAGAGACTGAACGAACAAGAAAAAGGTTGACTAGGATGTTTGTCCACTGAACACCAGAGACTCAGCACCTGCTCCAGTGATCATTTACTATGCAAATAAAACCAGTATTTTTAGGGGAAGCTACCCTCAACAGAACTACTGAACATGTGTTGCAGCATGGACTGTTTCTGCCAATGTCACTGAGGTGGCCAGGTTCAACTAGCTCAGGTTAGCATTTTTGTTTGGAGTTTGAGGGATAAGCTTTATAAAGGGATTTGAAAGAAAACAGTAATAGCACCTATAGAAGTAGAGAGTATCTGACCCAGACATAAGTATCTTCCTGGGTTTTTTTGTTGTTGTTCTTTTTACTATTGCAAGGCAAAGTTAGCATTACCTTTTAACCATCTGAATTGTGACATGGCTGTTATAATTAGTAGAAAAGAATGAGATAAATGCTCAAAGTCCATGAAACACAAACAACAAAATATTCAGGCCCTTCCCAGGGCAGGGGGTTCAGAACATGCACATGCATGGTCTATTAGTGCGCTATGTGATTTCAACCCATCTCGTCTTGGTTTCTCTTAACTATTCATTTCTCCACCCAAGACCACAAGCCTCAGCCATATAGACTCATCTAAAGGAGGGCACTTGCAGCCTTTGAGAAGCCATTCTTGGATCAGTCAGATCTGAAATCTATCAAATCTGTGATCCATTATCAGCCCTCCCCCTTTTCTTTGCTCCAAGACTTCAAAAGTACTGTTAAAAAAACTCCAGGGTTTTTGTATTTCAGAAGGCTCATTTGAGACGGTCTTGTATTAACTTTGATGTATGTCCCCCTTTAATGATGTAATACTGAACGTCCATTTCCTGCCCTGGGAATTTTGCAGAGATAGCTGTATTATTATAAGAATGTTTACTTGCCATCTAACCTCACTTTAAACCAAATGTACAGTGAGTTTTTCCCCCTACAAAGAGAAATTGTTAAACAACCTTTTCCACAGGCCTATAATCAACCCTTTAAATCAAACTTGAATAACAGACTTTCATTTATCAATTGATCCACTGTTTTTTTTTTCTCACTTCTTTGGGTGCAGCAGATAAAAGACCCGGCTGTACTATCACAGCCCATTGCTTTGTAACCAAACTCTGCATGAGAGAAACATTCCTCTCTCTTTTTGTGATGGGGAAAGAGGGGAGAGAAAGGGAGAGAGAGAGAAGTTTGTTTCCTCACTTTTCTTCCTTCGCTTCAGCTTTTTTTGTTGTTGCTGTTTTGCGTTGCGATGAGGCTTTGGAGGGAGGGTGGTGGTGGTGGTGGTGGTTCTTCCTATAAAATCCTTGAAAGCCATTGTGTAGGCAGGTCAAAGAGAAACCAAATTAAAAACTAACAACTTGAATTTCAGCGGTCAAAGTTAATGTTGACTAAGAACCAAAAAGAAGGGGGAGGGGGCAGGAAAAAAAGTGGCCCTATGGAAAGCAAGGGCCAGCTGAGAGAGCTGGAGGACAGCATGCTCTGAAGGGGCAAAGCTGCTCCTTTTGATGTGGGAGGTCTGCAAGTAACCTACTGGGACACTCCCTGGGCTATCTCATTAACCATGTCACCAAAGCCCCCCAAGGTCCGGAGAATCATAACATTATCTCTGACATTACCACACAGATACAAGGTTCCTTAGGCAGTCTATAAACATGCCTGTACTAACCAATTCATCGTGGCTTGACACCCCTGCAAGGGCTGGATGCCCTTTAGTGAGCCGCATGAATTGCCCCAGTCATTCATCAAAGTTTCTCAGAGTGCATTTCACACAGCATTAAATTTAATTAAAGCAACATTGACTGCATTGTAATCCTCTGGAGGCTCTTTGTCAGAAGAAGCTGGAACACTTTCTACTTAAATATCTATTGTTTAGGTGGGATTTTTTTTCTTGTTGTCTGAACTCATGATTTGCTGCCTCTCCCTGCTTTTTGTTTTAAAAAACTCGTATGCCGTGAAAGACTTCTGTACGATGCAATATGAAGAGGAATCCCAGCCTCTCAAACAGCAGTTCAGCTCCACACACTTGTCTCCAAAGGCTGGAGAAAACAGAAAACGGTTTAAAAACTAACAAGCAAAAAACCCTTGGTACACTAAAGATAAGTGCCAAAAAGAAAATGTGTGGTAAAAGCTATTTGTCTATTTGTAAGTGAACATCCCAGTGGGTCTTCCTGCTGTGGTGTCTTGGCCACGGGCTGGTAAGACCTCTCATCGGTGCTGTGAGGAACGGTGGCTCCAGGTTTGCCAGGGCTCTGAGGTCCAGGACCCGCGGTCCTACCAGAGCCCCACGTGAATGCAGGGCTCCCGCAGGTCAGAATTACTTTGGTGGAGAGAGGCCAGGTACAAGCAGCCCTAGAGAGAGCAGCTCTCTTTTTTCTTAGCTTTGTTAATCCACAGCAGAATGAAAAAAGTGCAGCGTACTGGCCCCATCATTCTCATTTACCTTGTATATTGCTGACTTCTCCTAGCTCAGTGCCAAACACAAAAGACAGAAGCGTTCACTCCATCCTACTAGTTGCCTCCGTGGAGGTCCTTTCTGCCAGCCACAAGCAGTATAAAAGTCCTACTGTTTTGTTTCGTTGGGAGATTTGCCTGGGAGAAGACATGAAATAACAGGCCACACAATTTTCAAAAAGATAATCCCAACGCATTGCAGTGACAGGCTTGAAAACTGTGAGATGAAAATACCGTTTTGCACCAGATGGAGATGGCTGTTGTGCCCACTTTTTCTCCTCTTGACCATGAGCAGCTTTTGAGAGCCATTTCTTTGTACGGAAACAGACAACAGAGTTCGACCACATCTCTTTCAAGAACAGCTGTGCAGTCCAAAAACCAAAAAGTCCTTCACTGTTGGAAAGGTGAATTGCAGGAGAGACAAAGAAAATCTGCCTGCCTTTTAAAATAAATACAGTCCTACATTACTCAGAATAAGTTTTTGTGGTTAAACTACTGAAATTGCTACCCTTTCATCTCCTCCCTCATAAACAGCTGACGTTGCTGCTGCTGTGGTGATGGTGCATTTTGTTTTTCCTGTTACCAAATAAATTCAGATGACAGAGGCAAGTTCTCAACCTGTCTTCAAGAAATGTGGTAACAATAGCATCCTTCTTGCTTTAGTCTTACACGCAATGCCTCTGAAAGTCAAATCCTTAATTACTATTCCAGTGGTCTGCGAGTTTCGGTTCTTCCTATTTCTTTGCAGTTTTAATGAGGAGTGCAGAATAGGAGTGCTCACATTGCCATCATTCACAGTTATCAGTAGAGGAGAAAAAAAAACAAGTCAAGTAAGAGTTTTGTATTTCTCCAAATAAAAGCGACTAAGAAATTCTGCCCAGAATGGGACCTGCTTAGGCCTTGAGGTTTCAAAGAACCTGACAGGGGGGTCTTGGGAGAGATTTTGTGTTATGCTCAGCCAAGATCAATGTTATTGTTTATCTCAGTGGAGTATTTATTTCCAGTTCTTAGTACTTCTCATAGCTCCTCATGTGAGAGCCTCTGCTGCCATGCCGTCATGGAAATCGTTCTATAAAATAACAGGAGATGCTGAAGAGTCGGACGATTTTCTTCACAAGATGCTCCCATCTATCACAGATGCATAAACTGCTGCATACCATTATCTATCTATACCATAATCTATCTCAGCATTTAGCTTAGCATTTTATACTTACCAGGACTAAGATTTAAGAGAAAGACTGGAAAGAGAACAGCAAAGCATTTTGCAGGTCCTGAGAGAGCCTCGTGTCACAGTATCTCCTTTTTCATCTCTCACCTAGGTAAAAGTCTGTATGCAGTTAAGCAGAAGTAATGCTAATTCAAAAGAAAAGTTGCTATTTCAAAGCTGTGGGCAAAAAGCTTATATTTTAAAAACCTTCAGTTGATTAGCACTGAAAATACTCTGCAGAAGTTGTGGAGAACACAGTAAATTAGCAGCTGTGGAAGAAATGGCCTCCAATCTCTTTCTCTAGGTAACTCTGCTCTATAGTGAGAGGAATGAGTGCAGCTTGTGTAGACATAACTAAATTAAGGCAACCAACACAATATCACTGGAATACAGACACTTTCTTTCTCATACCCATACATACTCATTAACTGATAAGAGAATCCTATTAATGCTGCATACTAGCATCTAAATTCACCACAAAACTGTTCTTCAAAGTCAGCATTTTTGCTTTAGAAAACGGTGCAGATGCAGAAATAGTCTTTATTTTCATTTTGTTCATAGAAATTTTGCTCTGTGCTATTTTAGTTTGACCCAGCTAAATATGGAGCTGAAATAAAGACGCGAGTTCTCTAAATCTCACAGACACAGAGGCCCATCCAATGGCTGTTAATACTGCCCGGGGACTCTGCCGTCTGCGGAGTGCCAGAGTTGTTACGCATGGAATGCTGATTTTACTACTGTAATCGGGCACATTTTCACACCACCCATCACAACCTTGATGGTAAAACTTGTGCATAGCATTACACTTTAGACGACCTCCTGCTGCTTTAGAAAGAAAAACTCTTAACTTTACTCTATTCTCCCTTGGTATTTACTTCAGTTTCCTTTTCAAGCTTCTCAAACACACAATAAGCTTTTGATTATCAGGGTTTTAAGTGCTCCACTGGACACCCAGTGTGTATTTATGAATGGAATTAATAAAGAAGCAATCTGACTCCGTCAAGGGAGCATTTGCAGCTACTCTTAAGTGTCACTGAGTGACACAAGTGGCAATTGAAAAGAGCTAGAGTTTTCTGGCCTTTATTTTTTTTACATTTATTTAGTCACACCCAATAAAAGTCATAGAAATTCATGTTTGCCATTTCAGGGTCTCTGTATAGCCAATTTATTTCCTCAACCAAAAACAAATTGAGACCATACACACAAACAATCCAAAAGATAAAGCTACTCCTGCTGAAGAATGACAATGTCACTATTACTATTTAGAACAAATTGTTTTGGTTTAGGTTTCTTTTTTCTTTTCACTTTTCAAGCCATATTTTCACTCTTTTGTTGTAATTCTCTGTGAATGTGCACAGAAATAATACCCAAAACTCAGACTGCAGGAACATTATTGATATAGGATGAGGTCAGATGAGGTGTCCCAACAAGAGAAAGGAAGAAAGAGCGTGTGTGCGTGAATATAAGTCTTGAGAATACAGTTAAGTGTGCTCTTAAGCATACATGGAAGTTTCCTTTGCCATCAGTGGGTGTTCTTATGCATGTACCTAGAAGCTCTGTTGAGCTAAGGCTATCATGGGGTAAGTTACTTTGTAAGACACTGCCTACAGTCCTAAAGATAGTAGCCTGACCCCTCTGCAGAGAGAAGTTTTTTGATGCACCAGAAATCAGGAAGAAAAGGAGACACAAAGGGAGTTTCAGAGATAGCAGGGACCATCCACTAGTTCAAATCTCTCTAGAAAAGCGAAATGTTAGGAAGAAAGATTTCCCAAACTAGGTGAGGAAAAAATATGTGAACGTTCCACAGAGATACTCCAAAACTTGCATTACTTAAGCTCTCTGCACAGGGATGCGTACTTTTCCCAGTGTGCTCCACTGCTGACATTTTTAATAAGAACAACCTCTCCAATCACCTCCCCTGCTCTTTTGCAGAAAGCACACAGTTCAAAGGCTCCTTCTTACAGTGAGATGTGGCTGATGTTCAGTACAATCCAGTCATCTCCAGTGCATCTCTTCCCTTGGCCACTATCTTTAAAATGAGACTATACATGAAAAAGCAGGGAGATAGTAAAACCGTTGTGTTCTGAAAACAAAACACCACAATCTCACCCCAAAAGGGGACTCCAACGAGCAACCATGGTACAATGCCAAAACTGAGGAAACACTCAGCCGAAACAGTCCCCCTGCCCCTGCTCGTGACAGCTGTCTGAACCCAGCAGCTGCTGTAGGGCTTGGGGGTCTGGACTAGTGACAGCTACGGCACAACTTGTCGCCGGAGAGTGCTTTCCTTGAGCACGCAGGGGAACGCGAAGCAGGGAAGGAATGGCAGGACTTCCGCTGTAGTTCCCTTGAGTTCAAAGTTTTGCAAATTTTAGCCAAAGTTAACTTCTTCCTTAGCTTATACCCAAACGCCAGGCGTAGAGTGTGATGCGTTTTGGTCTGCAGCACCTAGCAGAGACAGCCTCCATGAAAGTAAGGACATGTTTTATTCTATCTGTCAGTGTCAAGACACCTGCATCTTTTGAAGCATCCAGGTTTGAAAATCTAATGCTTCTTGGCAATAAGTACAACGGTTGCAGAATAACTGTCTCTCAAGAAACAAGGCCCAAATATACGATGATTTTTCTGTGGGAAAGGCTGCTAAAACTGTGGTGTGTCTTTCACCACTGCATTCAAACTGTCGAGAAAGCGTTCTTCCATACAAGAATGAGTTCAAGCCTCACCTTACTTTTTCACTTAAGGAAGTCCCTCTCAATTTGCTAAACATATCTTGCCTGAAAAAATGATGCGTGTCCAGCCAGTCCCTCCTTTGTATCAAAGCCGTGATAACGTTAGACGCTGTCCGCGCTGTGCAGCCACAGCAGCACTGCTACCTCCTGGCTCATTGTAAATGCCCAGACTAGGCAAACAGGAAGACGGATGGTCATTCACGCAAATTTGGGCCACCACGATGGGAAAGGTGCAGAGGGAAAACATTATGGCCAGAGTTCCTTTGAAACAACCTGACAGTTGATAGATGAGCATCCATAAAACGACAAAGGCTCCCTGTGTAAAGCCCCTTGCTACCAACGTCTTCTCCCTGGGAAACTAATTACCCTGTACTGTCAGTGAAAATATTATTTTTCCGGTAATTATTTTCCCTTTTCAGTGACAAAGGGACCATGAAAAGTCTCCCCGCCTCCTATTTTTGTCAAAATTTTTGAGTTAAAAACATCACTCAATGCCGTACACGTGATTTTAGCTAACGGATAAGGGGAGTGTATTTTTGTGATGCTGATTTCCATTTGTGGCTTTTGCAGTGTGCGTACAGGGAAGGGCAGTGCAGACAGCAGAGTTTCCCTCCAGGCTGCCACAGAAGCGTAGACAGCAGCAGAAGTGGTGGGATGGAAGTTGCTGGGTGCAAAAGGATACCTATCAAAATGTATTTGTATGAAGAGTTGGGTGGCGGAGTCTTTTTTCTCACTGAAGTGTTGGGTCCAAAACCTGTTTGATTACAGTTACGCCATAAATTAGTTTCTACAATGTGCGTGTGTATGCACGTGCGAAAAAGCAGAGATGGTCCTAATCCAACTCTCAAATTTAGATAATCCCAAACTTTGGGAGGCTCAAGGTTCAAATCCGTGCCAAGGCTTGAATTGCTAAGTGGCTTCTAGGTATGATCTGACTGATATGTTGTAAGATTTGGAGTGCTTGAAATCTGAATTTGGCTCCGAAAAGTTTTTTTTTAGGGGAGGAGGAATCAAATTAAGCTTCTGCTTTTTTATTAGTTTTAGCCACATCTCTCATAGTCTACAAATCCATGGAAATAACACTAAGCAAATTCTGAAATTAAATCCTCAGAGCATTTTAACATTCATTAGTGCTTGAAGAAGAAAAAGTTCTTGTATCATGGAAAAAATCAAGAGTAATTGGACTACTCATAACTGCCTAACCAAAGTTTTATGTCACCCACTGATCTTGAGGTTTTCACTAGAAAAATAGATTAATGCAATAATCCAGGATTTAGATGTGAAGACATAGGGTCAAAAGTTTCCTAACCTGAACCCAAAATCCAGCAGACATTAGCTCTCCAGAGCAAAACATACGAAGTATGTGTCCCTCACAGGGCGTGAAAGAGATTACCCTCACCTGCCTAACCCCGCATCCAAGATGACGAATTTCCAAATTAGACAAGATGTAATGCACTAGATCAGCACGTGCGATCTCCAGACCCGAGAGGTGTGCTGCTGCCTTTGCTTCGAGCCCTGGCTTCACCCCCCTGCAAAGCTGCCACACGAGCCGCTGCCGCTGCACCCAACCCACAGGATGGAGGAGCAGGTAGCACCGGCCAGCGCAGGTGCTGGAACAGCCCAAGGAGGCAGAGCTTCTGCAGAGAAGAGCATCCTCCTGTAGACGTGCTGATCCAGTCGCTGTGGCCACAAGGATCCAAGAATACATAATAAACTGCGTCACTGGGGCTAATAACTGATAATCTTACTCTGCAAGCCTTGCTTGGAGAGAAAGAGCTGCCCATGCACTGAGGGCCGTTTGAAGTCATGCTTATTTGCCAATGGCAACTAAATCACGAATGTCAGCAAGCAGCTCAGGCTGGTTAGAAACTATCAAAGTCAGGGAAAGCCTTCTGGTGACTGAGCTCAAATTCAAAGTCTAATTCTCTCAAACAGTGTGGCTGAAGCTTTCATGCCGCCAGCACAACGTGACAGTCTGGAATCTCCCGATTGCTGCATTTCATGTTCAAGTTGCTGTCAGCTTCCCCTGGGTAACATTGTCATCTCTAGTAAATATTTTCACGTGATCTACTGGAGACAAAAGCCTCTGTTTTCCTGTATAATTTCTTCTATATTGCAGAGCATGCTGAAAAATCACCTTTGTTACAACCTCTGAGAAAGAGCCTCATTTCTTGTTAGAGAGCTTTATTCAGTGGGAAACAAAAAGAAAGAGAAAGAGAAGAGCTGCTCTGTGGTTTCATGCTGGGCCCATCTTTGTGTCAGTCAGGATGCAAAATAACTAAAATGGTAAAGGCCAGACAACTGTGTGCCATCACACTAAGCAGGCAAAACAAGCAGCTCCTCTATTCTTTGGAAAGACTTATTTTCAGTGGAGGAAAAAATCTGCTGCTCGGGCTTCTTATGAAATGCTAACACTAAAGTATAAGGATTTACTCTTAAGCTATATTGGCTGTAGAAGCTAAGTAAATGTCCAAGGACATACTTTCTTTCTCATGTACACCCATTTTTTCTTCCTCTGCATCAGCTGCCAGTGCCTGAAGAAGAAAATTCTGGTTTGAAACATCTCACCCATAAACGTAAATTTGGAAAAGACACAGGTTACTCACGTAAATGCAATATAATATCTGTAAAAACGTCCATCCCAGGAAAGAGCAGCTGTCTAAACTGTCAAATCAAAAACCAATCACGTAAGACTAATTTGTTCTTCTCAAGTGACAGCTTCTGCTTATGAGGAACCTAAGAAGTTTTCTAACCCCTTGTTATAGCCCTGCTCACTGAGCCTCCAGATCTTTATGTGGCAATCCTTTCTACCCGATCGCTTGGGAAATGTTCTTGATCTGACAGCACTAGTTTTGCTTCAAGAAACTGGGAAAAGCCAGTAGAAGGGCATTGTCAATAGGCAGTTTAATATAAATGAAATATTTCATGGACTTTGCTCTGTTAAGAACAAAACAACCCCTCAACACATAACGGCAATGCAAAGAGCAGATTTGGTTCTCTGCTTATACTAGTGTCAGCCAAGAGCCTACAGTGAAGCCAGTGAGTCAGACAACTGCAGAATTGCTCTGAAGCCGTCTTACCCCCTTCAAATGGTGAAACGAACCTACAAAGCCTGAAAGACTCATTAATGTTCCGAAGAGAGGCTTGGCTCTCCCTAAAATTAGCATGGCACTGATTAGATATAACATTTATTAAAAAGGGGTACGGATTATTCAAACATATGTGCAATAAAGGTTTTCAGTCTCGTGAAGCTTTTTATCTGCTGGAACAAGAAGAGTTATTCAACTGAAAAGGAAAGAATGAATAATCTTCATATACTTTATATGCTCAAGGGGAGAAATTTGGAAACTCAGCTCTGAACCACAGCCAGGTAAATAATTTAAAATATTTCCAACAGTTATTCATATGAGCTTAAATTAAAAAAGATATTGCAGCCATACTCATATTCCTTTCAGTTTATTTCAACAAAAAGCCATTCAGAGCTGTGTTTTACACCTTCTCTCATAAATGAAAGATTAAATTAAAATGTATTTTCACTGAGAATTTGAGTGTGAAACTGAATTTTAAGGCTTAAGTTCCTGTATTTACAAAAGAGGGATAGCATCAGTAAAAGGAAGGTCAGATGGCATAAATTTTAAGTATAAGATATTATTTTGCATTTCACCTCTGTTAAAGCCAGACAGTATTTTACTCCCAGTTTTGGTCAAATTTTTCACTTCTGCACTATAAGCATTTCACACATTGCTTAAAGTTTCCATAACCTTCAAAGGAAATGCAATGGAGACATTTCCTGCAACGCAGACTGTAACAAAAGTGCCCTGGTTGTTTGCCACTGCAGTGGAAGCACTACCGATTGCTATCTGCAAGCCATGTGGTATAACTGGCATTCATGCCAGTTGAAGGAACACGACAGATAGCTCTCTTACAAGCCATGTTGTATTTCTTTGAAGCAGCGCCCCACTTAAATCACATAGAACTCTTCCAGGATAACATGATACTGTTTTAGTCTTTCATATCAATGCAAATAAATCAAAAGGAAGGCCAGTGAATGAACGGTGATAATATTCTACATACGGTATTGTTTATGATATTGTTACCTGGGGATGAAAATGTTTTCAAACTACAGATAAGCTGAAGTTAGACCACTTTTTACCACACCTACAAACATTGCAGGGTCCATAGTAGAAAACACTACACCAACTTTGGTGATGACAGGTGATGGTCCACCATTACCTGCAACTAGTAGAGCCATGCCCACTGGTCTCAATGAAATAGTCTAGGTTCCAACATAAATTTAAACAATAAAGTTTTTACCTACTTCTCGTATGTGCCAAATCCATGTTTTACCCACTTTCGAATGAATCATCACAGGACTGGCCTTACCAGTTATTATAGCAAAGCTCTTTAAGGAGTGAGATACAGTTACCATGAGAATAAGCGAAGGTTTAAGGCTAGTTGTTTAATAGCAATGGCTGGCATCACAAATGGGTACATTTTTGCAAAAAAGGTTACAATTTGTTTCTTTTTCATCAGAACATCTAGCCTATTCTAAGTAGAAGCCATGCTTTCACCAAATTTATTTCAGATTTCTTCAATGAAAAAAAAAGATAAAATTCCAACTTGTTTTTTTCTATCATGGAAAAAAGAAGCTCAGAAATCATATTATTCATGAAAATGCAATGGGAAATGAAAATGGAGGGATTCATTTACTGGACTGGAAATTTAACAACTGGGCAGTATCGTTTTGTGATAAGTCATAATCTCAAGAAAATCAGCAAATTAACTTACTTGGCAAAATACCAAAGAAAATAACTTCAATCCTTTGGAACTCGATAATCTGATCTATAATAACAAGGCCAAAACCCCCATATAAGGTTTCCACAAATCTAGCTACATGGACGATTATCCTAGCACAACAGGGAATAACAAAAGGCTGATCTACAGCCCAGCAAAGCTAAATGTTTAAATATGCCTTCGATACACGTCTGGGAGATGGGATCTATTCCAAGAAAAAGTGACCCTCTCTCGGAGGAAAAAAAAGAAAAAGGCATCTCCAAGCCTTGGCAGTAGTTACACATTTATTTCTGAAAGGTGCCACAGCAAGATTTGAAAACTCTTTGAAACCATTTTAAATACTATCTGTGACCTTCTCAGTATCCTTTGCACAATAAATAAAGCAGATAGGACTTTGTTAGCCAAATCCTTAGGAAAAATCTCTACTCTAAACCAAAAAACCCCAAAATATCTTCAGCATCAGACTATGGAAAGTTTGTCAAACAGTATTTGAAACATTAGTCAACTTTAGATCTTGAACTTACCTACCTTGAATGACAAGCAATGGGATGATGCTGTGAAGTTGCAGTTTAGAGAGAGTAAGTGACGCCACATAGTATATTTAAAATGACTGGGCTGACTTTGTTGTGCTGCGAAGCAATGGTATATATGCGTAACTCTGCCGACTATGCAAACTGAATAAACAGTTACTAGTGAGGAAAAGGGATTTAGGATCTGACACACGATAGATTGAAACCTCGTGGCAATCCCAGAGAAGATTTTACCACTCATCCTTTTCACATGATCTCAGCTTAATTCTGAAGACTTCACTCAGCCCTTGGGTATATGAACAGTCCTTTTCTATAACACTACTGCAAAAGAGAGCCAGACCGCTGGCCCTTAAGAACGTGACGTTTCAGAGATCAGAGCAAACAGAAGAGGCATGGGCAAAATGAGTTCGAAGTGGTCACGGAGAAGCTTTTTCTAAACTCTTAGCTATTGTAAACTCCACAAAGGAACCAGCAGAGTTTACAGCATTCCTGCATGGGATACTTCTGCGCTCACAGCTGCTTTAATCCCCACAGAGAAACAGACAGAGATTGTATTACAAAGGGCAATGAACTACTGTAGTAACTGCTGTTTCAAACTCCACAGAGAAGCCAGAGTGCATAATGCTGATGAACTGGTGCCCTCAGAATGTCATACTCTTAATTCCAATATTATTTAGGAAATGTTAATTGTTTCCAAATGGTAGAAATCTCCTTCTCGATGGAAATCATTTTGTCACAGCAACTACCGAAGACGACTCTAACTGTGTAGTCTCTAGCCTTTGCTCCATAAAACAAATGTCATACATTTTAAACACCTTTTTTTTAAAAAAAAAATTTGAAGATCAGTTTTCTCTTTCTTTACTTGCCATAGCCCAAGCAGAAGATTTCATATTCTGCTGCTGCTGTAGTTAAGGACATCACAACCACCCAAACCAGTGAGGACTATAGATCTGTTGCTCCTGATGTCATTGCCTCTTAGGAGACAAAAGCGGGAGCCTGAAGGCAAGTCCTTGTAGGTAAGTAAGGAAGGCAATTCTGGTTTTCAAATATAATTTGCTTAATGGAGAAATGGAAACATTTCATTATTCATGCACTAAGCAATTTGTTTGCCTTTCTTCATTAATGGCACATCCTCCAAAGATAGCTCAGCATTTACTTAAGGATAACCCACGTTCTGTCTCCTGCAGTGGCCAACAGCAGATGCCAACAGGGTAAGAACAGGATGAGCACTCAAATGTTGCTTTTCAGAGCTAGAGTCCTAGTCTATTTAATCACTCTTCATGCAGAAGCAGTTCCATGTCATCCTTTATAGTCTTCTCTCTTCCTTACCTATTCTAATATATCCTATTTGAGATGAGGAGCCAGTATCACACAGAGTATTCAAGGCACATGCACATGGTTTTATGCATAGATTTATTCACAATGATGATTTGCATTTCTCTTCTATTCCTTTGCTAGTAATTCCTAAAATTTTATTTGCTTTTTGACCACTACCAAGTATTAAGCTAATGGCTGATAGAACTACTATAACTCCAGGGTCACTTTCTGGATAATAGATAGTTCGGAGCTTACCACTGCATACATAAACAGTTTACATGCAACCTCCACAAAGAAGCTACTGTGCTGGACAGGGTTTTTTTGTGGCCTCTGAAACTCCATTTAATTTTGCACAGAGATCTGGATCTAACAGACACGCTTAGTGCTACACATTTTATATATTGTGACACTACCTACTGCCATACTACAAACTAAAGTGAACTGCGTAAGAAGGATCTGTATTTTTATTTCTTTATACAACCGAATGACACTTTTACCGTTAAGATATGGCTTGGGCCAGATGATGAAAAGTCTTTATTAGGGATCAAACATATGCCTTTAAAAAATGTTACAGGGAGTGAATCGTCTCAGAAGACAAGCAACAAAAATGATAGGTGTGCAATCTGGTCTGGCATAATACTAGCAGATAGTCATTACCTCATCTCATCATGTTCACTGCGGATATAAAGCAGGTATGTTTGGGCCTAAATATTCTGGTCTAAACTAAAACAAAGTTTCAAATACAAATGGCTTTTTCAGTATCTTGATTTTTTGCAACAGGAAAAGAATAGCCCTTTAAGTCAAACTGCATTTTCTTCTAATAAAATTTGTAATTGTAATTTGCTTTCCTGCCTCTGCCTTTTTCTCCCATCATTTTTCTCTCCCCCAAGCATTGTTTTCTTTATTTCCCCTTTCCCTTTCTCTAACGTTTCTGAGGTGCAAGACAACTTAAAAAACTAAAGAACAGGAAAAATGAAGAATAACCAGCTTCTCCCAGAAAAAACAGACCAAAATCATCTTCCCGTTAGCCCTTTCATAACAATCAGTGATAACCAAAAAATGTAATAAAGGCAATTAGAAGGTATGGGGACAAATGAATATCAACAATTTCACTTCATTTTGAAATTTGCTACTTAAAAAATATGCAAATACTCAATAATTACTCCAAATGCTTTTCTGAGCAAACTCACATATATCATCAAAGATGGCAACTGAAAAATTTCAGTCAAATTCACATACGAGTGTGTTGGTCTCAGATCACTTGCTATCTTGTGGGTGCAACCCACGTTTATATATATACAGCAGGGATAAACTGACAGCCATGTTAAACAGGGGCTAAAACTTGAGCTACTGAGCACTGAAGTAGAACTATTCTTTCTTCCCTTATGGCAAGCCTTGAGGTGTACTGGAAAATCCTGCTGAACAGTCGGTTGTGACAATTACTTAAGAAATGCTAGAACAATGGGCAGTCTCCGCAGCCAAAGAACCTGCTCCAGTCACTGTTTTCAAATCAAGCAGGAAAGCAAAATCTGCATGAAGTACATAGTATCATGCTTTATACCTTAAGTGTCATTTGAAAACAGTCTTTTGGTAAAATTAAGAATGCGCAGTTAACTTCCATGCTAATTACCAGCAATAATTTATATCCAGTTGAGCAGATTCGGTTTTGACTTGCTTCTGCTATGCCTCTGCAGACTTTAGAGAGTTTCACATGGTTTAGGCCCGTACAGGATTTGGCCAATAGCATGTAATCTGGCCTACAGAGCCCTCTCCAAGCATAATGTATTGCTGCAGTGAATTCTTTTTAGCATACATACATGAGAATCACCAGGCAGTACGAGGTGTTTGACATGACCATCAGGAAGAGAAGTAAACACAAAACTTGATGGATAATAGAATAAATCCCAGCCCTCAGTAGTGTAAAAGATTCTCTTCTCATGGTTTACAAAGAGCTGTCTCCAGTTTCCTTCTATGTTATTCATACACTACTATTCCACACTACTCATATATATATGAAGTGGGAACAAGAGACTGTAAGAATTTGAAAGTAAGCATCTTACAGACATTGTGGACTCCTCCTCATCCAGCATGCAATTTGTTGCTACCCTGGCATCTGTGCTAATTGTCCTTTGGTGCAAACCATCAGATTTGCCAGCCTCATTGCTGACACAAGAGCATAGGGAATAAACTAACTGGAAGGTCACAATCTAACTACTATGGATTAGATGTAATAAAGATGTCTTGTAAGCATCTGAACTGGAAGGTAAAGTCCTCAAGCCTATTACAGGTGCCCAGATGAAAGCTGCTTTCACCTCCGGAACAAGGGAAGGAACCATAATTTTGCATAAATCAATTCAGTTCTGCTTTAATCTGTTGATTCTTCTATTGTATCTAGTGCTTAAGCACATCCAAGCAAAACTATGGTCAATCTCAGAGATATCAGAAGATCTAAGAGGACCTCTCTCAGACTTAATGCTCTTCATTCTTATAGGCTGTCTTGTTTGTAATTGCCATTTGAATCTCTTACAGGTCAAACTCTTTTAGCAAATATTGTATCATTTCCGCCGCACTGATATTAGAAGTGTAAACTTTTGTTTCTCTGTCTCTGGACATACATGAAATTCTGTCTCTTCTAATTAGTTCATAAGAATGGATACACTGCATCAGACCCCAGGTCTCATTTAGTCCTCAGTGGCCACTAACACATGATTAAGGGAAGAGTATGGAGAACAGAACATACTGAATGATCTTCTGCCACACACACCCAGCCATCATCTCACAACCTGTCACTTCCTTTGATCCATTTATTTATTTCTTTATTTACCTTTGCAGAACCCACTGAGATGAGTTCAATAAGGTAACCGTGCACAATCTTTAAAAAAAAAGACTTAAAAAACAAAATCAAGCTATCTGATCATTTCCTTGGGTCCCTCCATATCCTGTAACATGAAAAATGGCAAAAAGTTCTCTCTGTACCTTCCTCATTCCATTCTTGAGTCTACAAAACTCTCTGATAACCCCCATTGAATAAGATAATTGATACTGCATATTCTGACTTAAGGGGAGAGGAAAAGTTGCTTTCAGCCTAACCAGTTTGCTCCCTGTGCAGTGTCCATTGAGGAAGTTTGCATATTCATCTTCCTGATCATATAAACAGAAGTGGGGGGGGGGGGGGGGGTGGAGCTGGACTGAGGAGGAGTCATAGGGATTTTTTATTTTGGTAAGAAAATAAATAGGAGGGGAAGAAGATAACTAACAATTAAAAGAGCTGAGAAATGGAAAATCCTGCAGTATTAGGCAATTCATCTCACGGTTGTCCGCCATCATTTTCCCTCTCCAGCCCTCCCCAGAACAAAAAAGAAAAGGGGAATCTCAGAGCACAAGAGAAATGCTGGTGGATGTCAAACATTTAGAGGAGAAGATCACAGGCTGCAGTGGAGATGGCAGGCCTGTGAGCAGTGCCAAGAGCAAGTGATGCATAAAATCATTAAATGTGAAGGGCTGGGCAACAGTGCCTAGACTTATCTGGAAGTTTAATCAGAGAGAAGAATTGCAAAAGAAAAGAATAGAGACGGCTGAAAGCTGCAAAGTTATGTGTTTGACCTTTTTATAACAAACTCCCCCTTCCCCCCCCAGCCAGAAAGAGGAAAAAAAAAGAGAAAAGGAAGAACGAAAAAGAAGCGCAGGTAATCTCAGTGCATTATTGTGGCTATTATCAAATGAGTATACACTTATTTCTCTCTGTCTCTGGCTCTCTCAGGAATGCAGATGTGGCCAGAGTACCTGACAGTTGTTTACTTGATGCAGTCTCCGCTCGTGGGGACTGGCTTCCCATTTTCAGTTCGCAGAAGATGCAGATAGTGTGCCAGAAATGCTTGGGCCAAACAACGCACGTGCCTGAAAATAACTAGCATCACTGAGTGGGCTCTAGGGATTGAAATTGTGCAATATGATTGAGTGAATTCATGCCAAGCAAGCTTGCCAATTCGCTGTAAAGAAGCCACACTGCACCCTTTCCCCCCAGTCACCACACTGACATTCACCAAGTTCTCCATACAAATATGGGAGGTTCTCAACGGACACAGAGTACGAAAGCGGCTGTGCTATCCTCTTCCTTAAACCAAAGGGTGTAAGCAAGCACGTGAATGCAATCTTCCAAAGAGCCAGTGCCATTTGAAAGCAAGACCTGGAGGCCCATCAGGGCCAAGCAGGACATAATATAGCACAAGAACTTGCTTGCTTTCCTCCAGATAGAGGACTCGGCCCTAAAAATAAGGTGGCAAGTGGAGTATCCAAGTTAAAATGATCACCGTTGAGATTTGTGAGCGTATTCTGAGCTATAGCCCTAGTGCAAGTACCCCAACACCCCCCCAAATACCTAATTCCAGTCTAATTTCTGGGGAATCAGCAGACTGCAGTTAAGAGCAGTGCTTAGCATACACTTCATAGCCCATTTTTACCTGAAGAGAAGGCAGTGCCTCATGTGAAAAACTCCAAAAATATTCCTTAACAGTAGTGTTTTAGCCTGGTACATCACTTTCTTTTCAAAAAGCATCTCATGGCTTTTGACAATCTACAAGCAGGAACGAGACCCCAGCATGGACAGGCATCCAGCTGTGAAGGGCAACCTTGCAAGCATTCGCCAAAATGAAGCACAACTGCAAAATGGGATATCCAGAGTGGGCACCCCAAGAGGTCTGTTCACACGCTCACCCCTGCTTATTGTGTGGCTTCTTGAGTGACTGCTAGTTAACAAGGAGGACTGCCTGTGTAAAATAACTCCAGGAAGGGCAGTGGTGAATTACTGAGTTCTTAGGGCTGTGCCATGAAAAAGCTAGCTGCTCACATGGCATTTCAGGGAACCACAAAGGGGTAGAAGAAATGAGAACACAGTTAGTAATAACACCATCCACAATTTCTCCTGTCCCTAACCAGAGTGGCCAGCTTTTCAAGAAAGCTTCACTTCCAAGATCTCTCCTCAACCTCCATGCAAACTGCAGGGAGCTGAGAGCTTTCAAAACTCCATTCACCTCATGGGTGGCTTTACAGAGGGGCAGAACAGCTGACAAAATCAGAATTAAATCCTCCCTCCGCTGTGGGAAATCTAAATATCTGTTTAAATGCTAATATCTGTCCAGAGAGCCTGTTTCTCCAGACTCTACTGAAACAGCATGGTAACTCTCAGAATCACAGTGACTGTCACTGACACACAACAAACAGGTGAGAAAGGGAAAGATGCTTCCCTCGACTTTGCCACAGTATTAGAGAGTGAATCCTGCCTTACTTTGTGTACCCTCTAAGAGCTCCCACAACTGAACAGGAAAGATTCAAAGACTCTTCAAATTCCTGCAAACACAAAGAATTTCGAATTCATAAAGAGACATCTGAGTACAACACTACGTTAATGAGAGTCACAGGAGTAAAATAGGTCGGAAAACCTGTCCAATTTGTACGGGAATTTGCAGTGCCATGTTCCTAACCTATGCAATGTGTGGGGATGCATAAATTGTGAAGAGTCCCTGAAGAATTCCACAGGCTCTTTGTGAAGTGGCATTTTCACATCAATGGCCTTTAAAAGGTCTTCCATAAAAACAGTGATAGACACACAGGGCTTAATCTCTCTTCCTTCCCCCAGCATTTTCAAAAGCAGTTGATGACTTGATGTGGAGCCTGAGTATCTCAAAGAGACCTGATTTTCAGTGACAGAAGAGTTAAAATTCAGAGTCTTTCAAAACTGAGAGCAAACAACTGAGGCTTCTGGGATGAACAGTTAGGACCTGCAGATTTCTAACGAGGAGTCATACACAAGAGTGCCCAAATGAACTTTAAGTTGGATATGTTGCTTTTTTGCAGCACTGAATGACTACAGCACTGAATTACTTTATGCTGGCCACCTAACATTGGAAAAGTGGTTGTAAAGCGGTGAAACAAACGGTGAACCACAGCTGGGTAAAGCTGTCTTGAGAAGGGAACAAACAAGAAATAGCAGTAATGGTATCAACTGCATTGTGAGACATTTGATAAAAACATTTTGAGGATTTTACGATGCTACCTTGAAGGAAGCTCTATACAAATGCATCGTCTGAAAACACAAAGGGGAAGTCAGAGCATTTGCTCAATTCCTCTTCTGATTTTGGGGGGGGGGGGGGAGGAGGAGGAGGGAAAGGGGAATAATATTGTGTGGTCTCTCTTCACCAACAATATTCATTTTTTTTAATTTTTTGAGGGGTAGGCAGCACACTCAGTATGCCGGAAAGACTACACAGTGCAATGGACAGCATGAGCTGAAATTCTGCTAAAAAGCATGCAACTATAATATTATTACAGAACTTGAGAGGGAAAAAAAAAAGAGAGAGAGAGAGGAAAAGAGAATAAAGTGACGAAAAACATCGTTCCTTTTCTCTTTCCCTTTCGTAGGCTACCTGATGCGACGGTGCACAAGCCTGGCGTGACCAGCAGCCTGGTTGCACAGGGAACCCGAAGCAGTGGTGCGTTGCCGCGACCGTCCCGGCCCCCAGCCTGCCGGCACAGCCCCGCTCGGAACGCACCGCGCACAGTGGGCTCTGTTTGGCCACGGCCTCTCCTTGCAGCTGTGCCGATTGCTCAGTGGGGAACATGTCTGCTCTCACAAAGAATTTAACAAATTAACTATGAACAAAGTAGCCTGGAAATGACATGGATTAACACATGCTGTGTCATGCCAAGAAGAAGCTTGTCAGCTTGTTGTTTTCACAAATATGAAAGGAAAATTCCCAGGACCCACTAAATATATGGAAATGTTTTCATGTTTAGAAAAGTTAGAAAAGAACACAATCATGGCAGAGGGGAAATGAGAAACACGTAGCCTAGATAAGAGTGTATGGCAAGACTCCTAGAAAGCATCTGCAGCACAAACAGGATTAAACATGGGGGAGAATCCATCTTCTTCATGTTAACTCCACACCTAACGGAGATGCTAAGGGTGAATTTGAAGAACACCTTCTACACATCTTGTGTTTACAAGTGCAGAAATAAAAACCCTAGAAAGCTCAAGGACGTTTTGCCTTCTCTTTACTCCCGTCTGTGAAAAAATGCCTAACTGCTGGAAGTATCCTCCTGGAAGTAACCCACAAATTCATTAATGGCAAACAAAAAGACCGATCCAAAACCTGCTTGGTATAATCTGGAATATGATAGTTAGTAAGGTATAATATGAAAATAGCAAAATTTTAAAACATTCGTTTAAAGTAATTATTAGCGGATAGCAAGTGGAACAAAAACAGTATTTAAACAGGACACTGTTCAGAAAAATACAGGGCTTACCACTGTTACATCTGCTACTACACAGGAGCCGAGTAAAGCACATTTTCAAAGTGACAAGTCAATACTAGACTTAATTGAATAAAAAAAACAAGTTTTATAAATTTCTTTTTTAATGGAGAACATTGCATGGCACAATCAGGTCCACTGCTGAAATACTCTTTGTTTATGGAAGACAAACAGAGGTCGGGGAATGGACTGGAAATTATAGGAAAATACTGAAAGCTGACTGATCTGCAGACAAGTTTGATTCTGCCCAAAGCCTATAAAAACCTAATCACCTTTTTAAACATTTTTTTAAATTCTTCAGCAAAAAAGAATATACATCTTTTTAAAAACACATTATAAAAGTAAAAACACTCCTCATTGGTTCCAAAATTTTTATATTGTCGAATTCTAGCCTCATAAATGAATAGCAGCCTGAAGGGCTTTTAAAGAAAACTGCTCAGACTGCTCTTACTCCCAGTCTCAAACCTATCATAGTCCTCACTCCATTGCATCTCGACATAAGCAAACATGATGAGTTTCTCTTAGATAGGACCTGCCTTCCTCTTTCTTCATATTGTACCTAGCACAGTGGACTTCACTTTACAATTGCCATTGCAGCAACATTAGGGAGGCTTTGAAACAGAGCCATGGCCCCGCTGTACAGGCAGTCTAGATTTGTCAAGAACAAAGCGTGTCGAACCAATCTTATGTCCATCTGCAAGCCACGGCCTGGGTAGATAAGAGAGACTCAATATGATGTCATACCTCATGACTTCAATAAGACTTTTGACATTTCTTTCATGTGACAATCGTATCAGCAAGTTAGAGAAATGGTGTCTTGATGAAATTGCCATAAGGTGGGTGCAAAGCTAGTTGGTTAGCTGTAGCTATGGCTTAACTGTCTGTGGCTTACTACAGATACAAAGGGAGCTATTTTGTGCACTTTTGCAGGGGTCTGGTGTTGTCTGATGCTCTATAATAATTCGACAACTTGGATGCTGAAATTCCACTTGTAATTAAATTTGCAGATTCTATAAAGGTAAGAGGGACAGTATGTTGAAGGGACAGCACTGGAATTCAAAATAATTGTGACAAATTAGAGAAGTGGTCTGGAAAAGGAGGATGACCTTCTAATAGGGTATTAGAGAGGTGGGATGCACAAATACAGAATGGGGAGCAACTGGTCAGGTATAGGGCCTTCATACAAAAGATCTGGGATAAGGAAGAATCACTAATTGTGAGTATCATGCTGCTGCAAAAAGATCAAATGCCATACAGGCTTGTCTTAACTTGGGTTACAAGATCACACGAAATGTTCCTGGTAATCTACATCACTCAGGTAATGCTTCTGTTAGCATAGAGTGTCCCATTTCAAGAACATGATGGATGTGAGCCAACCAGAAAGCACTCAGCAGAGAGCAATTAAGATCATGCAAAATCGAGTAAATATAACCATTAAGACTGAAGTAACTGGGTTGTTTAAAACTAAAGCAATGAGGCTGAGGGAGAGGGAAGAAGATTTTGCGAAGGGAAAAGGAATAATCTGTTCTGATAGCGATAGTTAATAGGACCAAACACAACAGAAGTGGACTGCATCAAGAAAGATTCAAGTCAGATATTAGCACAAAACTCCCTAATGGAAAATGAGAACAGATTGCCACCACTGGCAGTCCTGTAGAAGAGGCTAGACAGACATCTGTAAAGGATCTGCCTGATGGAAGGCAATTTGAATAATCTCCGGAGGTTTGTTCCAGCCCTATTTTTCTATGACTTTACGAAACAAGTGAAAAAACAGGGAAGGGTGAGCAGAAGAAAACAAGGCAACTGCTGATGCATGTTTGAATCTATCGGTTATTTATCACAGTAGCTGCCGCATGAAAATGATCTTGATTTGGGGCTTGAAAAGCACTTCAATGCACAAAATTCCAGTAAGTTACAGATGATAAGAATACAAGCCCACGAGCTCATCATACAGGGGAAACGATGCAAGGTGAGACTGCAGCAACCCTGCCCCTGGCGGTACAGCCTAGCAAGGAGAGCACGGCCAGGTCCGTCTGGAGGAGGGGGTCCCACAGGCATCGAACCATCCTCCTCAGAGCAGGCTGCAGAGCTCACCAGCTTCACAACTTCAGCTTCACAGAAACCTCCTGCTCTATCCCTTCGCCAGAGAAGAAGCATTCCTTCCCCTTTTTCTCGCCCTGTGGGAAGGACTGTCCCTTGGACGACTTCATAGTCAAGCAGCATCTGGTCCTTAAAGACTATCTTAAAGCAGGAAAGGCAAGCGTAGGCATGGAAAGAAAAGTGAAGCTCAGTATTTTAACTTGTTTACCCAGACCTTTAAATGTAGAATAAAAACTGCAAACTTTTTAAAAACATTTTTCTTGTTTTCATTTTTTTTTATGTTACTCAGTTCCTTCTTTAGAAAAAATATCTAAGATGATAGTATAGAAGCGAAAGAGTGAAATTATAAAGGTCACTACAGCAAAAGTTAGATGACTGAGACAGTATTTTCAGTTACTCTGCTTAAAATCCCCTGTCTGTTTTTCTTGCTAATACCTATTTAATTTCAATGACTAATTAACTGTTTGATTAAAGGAAGTCTTTGTTAAAGATCCAACACATTTACTCTGCAGTAGATATCTTCCATTGCCCACAAATTGTCCTGCGAACCCAGAAACTGGCCCTGACAACCCTGATATTTCTTATGTGAAAAACAAGCAATTAGAAAGCTTTTAAGAAACAGAACAGCATTCCCAAATGCTGTGGCAGAGCGCAACTACCTGCCCCCCCAATACACCCTTATCTCAGCCCCCGCTGACCACAAATAATTGACAGTGCCCAGTGCTGACCAGGAGGAATGAGGTGATACTGGTTGCATCTGGTGAGGCCAGAAACGGGCATGAGATCAGCAGAAAGGGTATTTTTTTCCCCAACAGGGCATAAGGTCAGCAAGAAAGGTACATCTCCACCCCAAATGTCGTATGACTATGCCCATAAATAGTGCTGCAGCCTAGAGCCCATTGAGCTCTCCTGCATGGTGGTGAATCTCCCCTCGAGCTGGGACGCCTTTCAAGATCTTCTTTAACTCTGGGAGTTAAGAGAACCCCTGACAAGAAACAGTTGGAGAGGTGAGAAACCGAGACTCGGGCAACGGGGAAACAAACGTGCAGAAAGATTCACTTGCTATGACTTACACTGTATCGCCATCTTCAATAAATTTGCTGCAATAAACCCAGAGTTAATACTCCTCCCTCCCCCATGACAAAAGCCCTTTCAACTCTCTTTTAATTCAGGAAAACAAACTGCACAAGTCTAGTTTAAAAGTCTTTACAGGTCACTGTAAAAAGCTAGGCTTGAAATAATAGTCTTTTGCAAAAGTCATGACTACCTACCAGTCGAGTCAGCTTTCATTTAGGAAAAATATTCAGTTTTACCACCTACAAATGAAAGTATATGCCAAGAAGCAAGGCCATGTTACAGCAGAGGAGCATGAGGGTCATAAGGTACCAGGAGCATCGGGCAGAGGGAAGAGTTCTCTCCTACCAGGGCCTTAGTGCGCTGTGCAGAGGAGAGATGGGAGAGCGTGAGGAACATGTGGAAGCCCCATCCCACCCTCCTGTTCTCAGGGAAAGGAGCTGGCACCATCCCTTGGCTCAGGTGCGGAGCCCAGCTGGAGCAGCAGTGGCTGCTCCCAGCCCAGCTCCCTGCCTGGAGCGGGGCAGCACAGCTACGCGCTTCTGCAGGCCCAGCACCCCTACGGTTTCTGAGATCCATCATGTGGTACAGACAGTGATGTTTTAGATAAAGCTTGTAGAATTGGAATACTATAAATATGCTGATCACATACCATCAATGTATCGATCAGCCACAGACCACACAGTTACAAACCTAGAATGTGCATATCAGTAGAGTATTTACCATTTTTTCTCCAAAGATCTAGTCTTTACTAATCCAAACCACCTTGCTGAAATAAATGGAATTGCTCCCACAAGTAAAGGTTCTGCCGGTGAACTCCCATGCACAGCTCAAGAGATTCTCATCAGTAAAAGGAGTATCTGGTTTTGTTTATCACAGTATCTCATTTCAATACATGTAGGAGCAATGTCTTCCATCGCCTAGTTTATGCAAGGTGAGAACAAATTTTTTGATGGTGATGACCTGCAGTGTTACTTTTCATTTACGAATGAAAAAGCAAAAATTACTTCGGAGTGTACTTTGTGCGTGTCCTCTGAACTTATTTCTTTGCTTTCATTATGAAAAAGGTGAACTAGAGAAAGCTCAACAGTTAAGAAAAGGTCATTTGGATGCTTTCTTTAATAATAACTCCTACCCTCGTTGCAGCTGTAGCTGCAGTGCTTTTTGTTTGGGGGGGGGGTGGCAACAAATTGTTACAGCTTAATCTTTTCTTGTCATATCTAGACCACATTTTATTTCACAGAATCAGAAACAATATCCTAGAACAGTTACTAGAGGTTGAGGGCTTCCGGATTTGAAGACAGCAGGGCAATTTCACAGGACATTTCAATCCAACCGCAGATTTGGACTATTAATGTAGAAGTTAATGAAAACAAGGCCTAAAAAATAGGAACCAGCAGTGAGTCAGCATTTTAGATATTCTTAGGTTGAATAATTTATTGTTTTCATCAGCCTCTTGCCAAAGGAAAACACGCTACGGTACCCTTTAGAGAACAAACACATTTTTCTCAGAAAATGAACATCTACAGAATCCTGGTGTGGAGAAAACTAAAACGTAACCATTTGGAAAGGACAAGAAGAAAGTAAATTAAAATTTCATCAATTGGATGGTGAGTTTCATCTGACAGCTGTATCCGATATCAGGCTGTTTCCTGGTGTATCTGAACTTGCCTCTTCAACTAACAGAGAAGGACATATGATGTGCTGGAGGTAAAAATCATTGGAAATAAAGAGTCCTTCTTTTGGCTTTCACATTGTTCATCAACTGATAGTGACTTCTAAAAAATACTTTCAGAGTTAATTTTTTGATAATTTGGATAATTTTGCAAACAGTTTTCAGACAGCTTTGAAACACTGCGAAAGCCTAGAAGCACAGGCACACAAAAATGCTTGTTTTCAGTCGTCCAACCCTTTATATCTCTGAGAAGGATCAGTTTAAGAAGCAGCTACTCATTAGTTGCTACTCTAGTTACACTGGAATAACCAGCACACGTTATTCGTTACCGTAGCAAGCAAAGACACATAAAGGATTGGATTTGATCCCTTCCTATCCTGCCTACATTGAACCTTGATTAATGAAAACAGCCACTGGAGATAACTGACAGAAGAAAAGGCCACTGGCAATGAACGAAAGGACAAAGGAGACACAAAAGCAATACTGAGAAGTCACAAAGTTATACTCTCTCACCTCTTAGTATCTTGATTCTTGCTCATAGCACTCCATGTAATAACACTGCTCTGAAATCCAAAACATCCCGGAAAGGGCAATAGAGCGTTCTGTATTTCTGACTTTTTTCTTTGTGTGCTGCACAAAGTAGCAATGCAAATTTCCCTATACTGCCTTGATGTTCTCAGACTTCTTCTAGACCAGCTCGGACCCGACCACTTCCACAGCTCTAATGTCCCACAATTTCAGCTGACCTCTCCAAAGAGGCATCTAACAAGGACTCCATTAACATCAGTGAGAATAATGGCCTTCAGAGTGGGGATGTGGGACCAAGCCCACCAAATTCATTTCACATGGATTGATTAACACTCAACAGAAGGAAATACCCCTCTCTCACCATTGATCTTTACAAAATTTGAACTGGTGAAGATGATATACATGGCAACGTGCAAACTGCTTGGCTGAATTAGATCAAAGAACTTGTTCAGCACCTTGTCTTTGACAGCAGCCTTTATTAGCCACTTCCGAGGAAACTGAAAGCAGCCCTACAGAAGGAATAATAAATGTAAGAAAATTCCCTACCGGAACTCCAACACTAAGAGGTTGATTTATGTCCCTAAATATGCAGATTTTGATCCATTTCCAAAAAATTGAATTTATGTGTTTAATTTATGACTGTTCTTATCAACAGAAACGTCCAATGGTTTTTAATATGACCCAGTAACACCTTGGAATAGAGAGTCTGTATTCCATTAAGTAGCTCCTGAGCCACACAGTTCACAACCCAGTGCTTCCCTCAGACCATATACTATCATTATAGATAGAGGGAACAGAGTACCTGCCTTAACTGTCTAAAAAGGGTCTTCAGATATATCAAAAAGCAACAGGTCAGGTTCCTACGGCCTCTGTTTCAGAATCACTTCAGGCTTGGGCACCATGGTGTCTTGAGAAAGACAGTACTGTTCTCTTTCTTTCTTTCTTTTTTTCTTTCAACTGCTGCAAAATATATTACGCATTCTGGTGGTGTAAACTGACTTAATTTATATTAAGCAGGAATATTATCCATCTATTCCAGATGTAAATCTGGCCCACAGTATCTTCCTGTCTTGTACAAAATGAAACAATATCATGGCGCATGAAGCCCTTTTCCTTTCCTTCACTGTGTGCCCTAAAAATGTCATGAGAATGACTAGTGAGTTTTAATTTGTATTTGTTATATGCAAGGTGATCTTGTTTTTTGCAAGACATGTTTATCTATATATCTTTATACATGTTTTGGAATTGGATTTATTAGAACCTTCTTTCTGTGGTCCACAGAAGGCTTGAAACACAGATATAACAAGGCAGAAAAAGAAAAGGAACAAAAGAATGCCTGAAGGAATGATTAAGTGCCTCTGAATTTACACAGTGAAATATGGACAGTTTAAATGTCCCAGCTATTTGCTTCTTTTCAGGTTGTGAGCAGTTTCAAACACCCTGTGGTGCACTAAGATTAATTGAGTTCTGCATACTTTTAGCCTGCTTGGGGTACCAAGGAGAAAGATTGCCACAGCATCTCTATTTGCCAAAGCAAAGAGAATATCCCATTAATGTATGATTAATAGCCATTTGTGAAGCGATTAATTAGTCATTTTGACAGTAAACTTAACCAATATACATACCTTTGCCAGGCTACAAGTTTGCTTAAAAAAAAAAAAAAAAAAAAAAAAAGGCAAAAAAGGTCCCTTCCCTGCATACTCAACCCTCCAAACACAAGGAAAGAAAAAAGGTCTTTGCATATTCTGGTCTTGTCCGATTTCATCTGGTGTGTCTTTAAGAACAACATCGCTGGAATGGAAGCTCTCTAACATGATTGATGGCTTCTCCTTCTATCTGCAAGTTGAAAATTCAGAAAAAGGGTATTTTTTCATAGGCCTTGCAGCTTATTGGTACAAGAGTTATTTCCACTTTGCTGCAGAATTGATTTGCAACACTGGCATATGAGTTTGTATATTTTTCTCACCAGCCCGTCATGAAGTATCACTCAGCAAGTCTTCGGTGGCATGATGGATTGTGGAAATGAGAGCCTCACGACTTCGTTTGCCATCAAAGACTGAGATAATTGTCATTAACTTCTGCAAGTAGCAGAGCATCTGCATCCTTGCCCTGGGTGTCTGCATTTTACAAAGCATATTACACAGCAGATGTACAAAGCACATACAGCCATGCTAATTTAATTTCATCCTAACCAGGAGACCAGACATCTTTCTTCAGAGAAAGCTGTCTTACTCCTTGAGTAAAGAACTGACAGGCAGACTTCTGGGTTGCACTTCAAGTTGTTCTGATTCACCAGATGTCCTATAGTAAATTGCTTACCTTTCCTATGTCCCAATTAGTCCAGCTGCAAAACGGGCACCTATTCCCCCTCCCCCCTGCCACACACACACAATGATTTTTTTTTTAAATTACTCATCAGAAAACATGTGAGGCTTTTTGACAAATATTATCACTGGAACCAGTACAATGCTGCAAATACTATGACAACAACAATCACTTCATTTTTCATCTGTATTGACAGTTCTTTGCTGGTCTTATTCAGGCATCACTTGAGAAGGCATTACAGCAATGCATTTAAACACAGGATTAACTTAGAGCATAGACTTCTGTTCCAATGAAGTGAACAGGATCTAACACGTGCCCCAAGCGAGGCTGACATCTAGGTTTTTTTGCTACATAGAGGGATGGACTGTTTAATATGAAGGCTAACTGCTTCAGAACAAGCAACCATCTTTTTTATATATCTCAGAAGAGCCTGAATCACTTGTGGGGATTAGAGAATAAAACTTAATACCTGCCATCTTTAAAAGAAGTTTATATTTGCAAAACTACCCCCTTCAACAATAGAAGTAGGACAGATGGACTAGAAGATGTGCTAATATTCAAATGAGATGATGGAGCCTGTTCAAAGCACAACATGCCCCATATAGAACAAAGTAATTCAGCTTATTATTTCTGCTTTGTTTTTGTCTTCTCCCCCACCCTGGGATGTGCTCGGATACAAATATAAATACAAGTTCTCTTACACGTTTCTTATACTTCTCTAGAGCAGTAGCTTTTCTCTGCAGCAAATCTGCCTGATGACCAACTTAGCATACTTCAAAACCTCCTTCCTTTAACTGCATCCCTCTTGGAAAGAGTACAACACAACAGAGAAGTATCTGATGCAGTAAAATGATCTCCCATAACATTGATCACGATCAGCTATCATCTCTCTTTTTTTTATATATATATAGACCATCTTCAGTATTCTAGCTTTCCATGCTAACATGCAAAAATAGGGCTCAGATACCCAAGCACAAAACTAGAACGATCACTAATTGACGGTATCAAAGAATCCAAACACAGAGAGAAACTCTTTATGTCACTGAGGTGATGTAGCTAGCAGTGCAGAAATACTCTCTTTGACATATTTTCATCATCATTTGGCTCAAACAATTCCTGCTAGGCCTTCTCCCTGTATACATGCTATTGCAGTTATCCAGCCCTACGGAGAGAAGAGCATAACAACTGGTTGAATGGGGAGGTGAATGTACTACACGTTCTTGCCCTGCATGGACAAACTCCAACTTAGACACACTACCTCTTGGCAATTTACAGTACAAAACCAATGATTCAATTAAGTTATCTTTAAAAAAATGAAAAAGATTAGCACAGATCACCAGCACATCCCATCTCACATACAGGGTTGGTATGTCTTATCAGTTGAGGCCTCTGTCATCACAACCACTGAGTTAAAGAGGAATCTCCACCAACCTTGCTGGCAGAGACCACTGGGGGTAAAAGGGAGGGAGCAGGGGATGCTATAAGAGACCAAGGAAGGCAATTTTTCCTGCAGCTGTCCTGTGATGCTTTAAGGTTGTAGGCTGAGCCTTTTACTACATCACTACTTTACAAATTTTTATTATAGATCTGAAGTTTGTTAACTGGTGCCGGCCAGTGCTTTATGATTGACAGTAGGTAGGGGTTTGGGAGGTCTATATCCTGTAGACTCTTCTGCACAAGGGTCCACTGCAATTGCAGGGACTGCCTTATTGTTTCCAACTCTTTAGAGAAGATGCAGAGAAGATGCAATTCTTTCAGATTAAGGCTAGCATATTCAAAGCAGCAGGCACCTTTCCACTGATTTCAGGGGGATTTGGGCTGCAGGGGAGGAGATGGGATTTTCAGTGAACTTTTACTCTGACTCTGGCCCATGTTTTCACCTTTTCTGTGAGTTCACCTTTGAGCAGCAGTACACAAATTAGAAGTATGCACACACACACATTTCAAAAGCAGGTCATCTCAATCAGCCCATGTGGCAAAGGAGAATTTTTCTCCATCACCACTGCTGCTCCCTGAAGCTTAAAGATCCCTTTTACTCTTGCAAAGACGTACGAAACAAAATCTCATACAGGTGGCAAATGACACTTCTGGACAAAAGGCTGGGGAGAGAAGAGGAAGCCTGTTTGCCATCTAAACCCTCGTTGCAGGTCCTTAAGGGATGCCAGTGTAATGACAGGGGTAGAAGGTTTTAACAGTGAACTGTCAGCTAGGGAGAGGGAGTATGTGAGCTGCGGGAGCACACAGAGAGACATCTGAGATAGACCTCAAGAGCGAGGCTAATATAGGGAGAGACATCTGAACCTGAACTCCTGCAAGCTGTCTGATTACTTCAGCAATAACTTGCTGGTTTTATTCAGGAATCTCTCTAGCTGGGAACGGACTCTCTTATATCCTTCAAGTACTAGCACTATATAAATGGAATAGCGTTATAAAAACAACCGACAGATATCTGCACCTTTGCATATTAATGAGGTGTTAACATTCTGGAGTGGTCCAGAATTCATAATGAGCATTCTTGCCCGTGCCCAAGGATACAGCAGGGTAGATACATAAATACACACACTGAAAAGCAACCAGCATCTATGTTTGCTAGTGTCCAAAGTAGGAAAGTCAATCCACAAGTACGGGGTCAAAATATTTTTTTCTTTTTAATTCACTGTTTGCAGTCTAAGAAGTTTCATTTTCTCTCTCTTTTTCTCCATGGTGACATTCAGCATGACTGTCTGTCTGCAATGGACTGCAAATTAACCGCTGTGGATAGGACAGATTAAGAGCTACATCCTCCGTTTGTGTTCATTGCTATGTCTTTATTGACTCCAGCAAACCTATTCAAATTTACAGCAGCTGAGAACCCGTCCCAGTGTCATTCGTCACTATGGTACACAAGATCAGCAGACAGACTGAGCTTCTCTTCAGTCCCACGTGAATCCTGACAGCTAATGCTGAAGATGCACGAACGCACCCCCAGCCTGATCCTGCTTCTGGACAGGAGCCTGAAAGTCAGTAATAGTTACAGATTCAACTCAGATTTCCACCATATGTATTACTTTCCCTTAGACAAGGAATTACACAAGCTGCAATGGCCTCACTGCAGCAGCAGGTCCCCTGCCCTCCCCCAAGGTGAGTGACACCCTTGGAGGGTGCTGAGCTTAGCTGCTCCCTCCAGACCTCCTGCAAGTTCCAGGCTCTGGGAAATCCTACTGAGGCCTACAGAAGTACCCAGCTATGCTGCTCTGCACGCCTTACCAGTAGAAGCTGAGTCAGGGTGTATCCTGAGCCACTGAAACCAAAGAGAAAGCTCTCACTGATGAGCCTCAGCTCAGGGTCAGGCCTAAAACTCCAGCATACCTTGGGCATGAAAGGATGGGGGCAGTTGGCTAGTATTTCTGGAAGGCTGGTCATATGTGGTGTGGTGAAGTACTTCAGGACAAAAATGCCCTAGCCCTCCTCTACAGCACATCTGGGTTTGTCGAAGAAAACTGCCTGACACACAACAGCTTCAAAGTCGGTGGTGTAGGTTTCAAGAAGCTCTGGGGTGGCACAGCACAGAAAGTATACGGCGCTCCTTACCTAACCAGAACGACGAACGCCTAAGCTGAAAACGTGAACAAACTCTGCAAAGGGAGACACAGGAAGGAGCTGAGGGCCTGTACTGAGGATGAAAATCTGCAGGAAAGGATCCACTTGATTAGAAAATAAGAACTTCTGGATTCTTTCAATAGTGTTTTAATGGTAGTTGAAAATGCATAAAAAGTTGGCAAATTATTTTAGAGTTCTGTGGAATTCTATGCACTCCTGTGGAAGCCATTCCCCATAAATTCTGTGGGACTTCTTCCCAGCAGCAGTGATTAGATATAGGGTAATAAATAACCATAACGACTGAAACATAGTAGCTTGACAAAGAATAAACAGAGAAGAAAGAAGCTGGAGAGCACAGAAGGTTTCCCCTAGCCTGTATCATTCTTAAGCTTTTGAGAGCAATTTTGGTTGAAGCTGACCTTGGCAGTGACCTGCAACTCCTGTTTGAAATGCATCAGCGTCAAGCCGTAATCACAACTACAAATCAACAGTGTCACAGCTCAACACAGCAACTATTATTAAGCATATAGGTAGTCTCCCACTTAAGTTAACTCAGTTACAGACATGTCTATTAGGCCATTGCTGAATCAGGAAACAAATAACCACTGGATTGCAAAGTTCTCAGAAAACCACTGCATCCTCTTCATACATCTAACTATCTTTACCTTACCAAGTGGTATACGCCTCTAAGACTGTTCAGCTTAGGAGGCAGTGTTTATGTCTGGGTACTGCTACTGCTATACAGAATTTGAGTAATAAAAGAAAATCCAAGTCTGGAACAGGAAGTTAAACACACAGCAAATGTCTTCACCCTAAGGCAGCTGCAAAATATTCAGTATTTGAAGACAAAACTGTCTACAAAAATATTCTACAGAATTTCTACTTAACTTGCTTCAAGTTATCACATTAAGTGAATGTTTTCTTATTGGAAGATTGAACGAGGAAGCTTGCAACACTTCATGTTTTCGCAATACACTGGTGTGAAATATTAACTGACCACAGTTGTTCTGTCTGTAAAACGTGAAAACTTTACAAGGTCAGCTGCATGCTCTTCCTAAACATTACCTTGGAGAACTGAGAAGACATTCAATATGAAAATGATTAAAGAAAGAGAAATGCAGATTGGGGGAGTTGTTTGTTTTAAGAAGTATTGGCTACTACACTGCAGAATAAATTTGTGCAACTTCCTTGAAGCTGAAAGCTTGACAGGGTACAAAAAGAAATAGGCTTTTATATGAGTAGCGACCATCCCTACCATTACATTAGCTAGGATAAAAGCTTACTCTCTTACTCTTGATAGAGGTACGCTGCCACCCCCACTGGCACATAAGCTGTCCCTACACTGATGGGAACCCTGGAGAAATATCTCTGGGTACATCAGACCATTGCATCTCGTGCCATCTTGACTTCTGTAGTACCTGTATCAACACGTATCGGGTCTGATGGCTGGTATGGCAGTTACCTACTTTCTGTTACTTCTCTTTTCCCTCTGCCCCAAATACCCAAGCCTCTGCTTTCAAAGCCTTTTTATCTATGTGCTGTGACTTCAGGACACATTGACCTAGTTATCCTTTCCAGGCCAGCTTCCCACACCAGTGTTACAAGTTTAATTCTCCCTTTCTTTCTTGCTCTAGATCAAAGCCAGGCTCCTCTCTCATTGTCTCCAGGCAAACTATAAGTTTTTGCAGAATTAATTGTATAAAGACAATTCCAACAACATGATGTATCTGAAATACATGTATGGCTAGAAATGAGAAGTGCAGGGTTGATTAGTGGTTCTAGCCATGGATGTGAATTTTAATAATGGAACACCCGCTCTCATTTATTTAACTAAAGAGCTGTTAAGACACATGCAGAATAAGGATGTATGTTGCCTACAACAAAGCATATAAGCATGTACTTAATTTTAAGCTGGAACTTTCCTGGTACATACAGGGTCCCCACACGCTTAAGTGCTCTGACTGACTTGTGCAAAACTAAATCTTTTGTTAAGGGTCATCTTTATTAAATGAACACTTTGATGTTTTCCTGAATAAACCCACAACATTAATTCTGCCTCAGTTAGAAGTGCAGATATGACCCAGAATTAGCTGTAAACACACCTGCACCTCATCTAAAAGTAATTGTCGCTGTATATACATATGAAATCCAACTTCACACAGTCCTAAAATTAAGTGTATGCACAACTTGAAAACTCAGACCAAGATGAATGGGATGCATAAGTCTCACGTCTTTCCTCTGACTATCATTTGACGTGAATAAACAGTTACTAAAAAGGAGACAGCACTGGACAGTCAAACGGGTTTCGATATTGCTCAGGGCTGTAGACAAGGACACTGAACACCAGCTAAATACAATAACTTGAATGTTATTTCACCTATGTCTAGAGTAACAGACAGACAGATCAATGCTCTGGCTACAAGTGACCTTTCTAGATATTTAAACATCTGCTTCTATTAGCATTTATATTCCAATTGTTTTTGTAAAAGGAAAAATATTTATAATTTAAGTGAAAACGATCACAGAACTTTTGCATCTTCCTTTTTTGCTGTTCCTTTCACCTTTTTCAAGTTAGAATTCTTTTCTAGCTTCATTAAAAGATCATCACCCCAAGAAACTCCATTTGACAAACCCCTGTAGAAGCTGCTCCAAACCCATTTTCACTGCCATGATCAGCCGTTCTCCAATGCAGGAATTTCACCCCATTTATAAATACTGAAGGGAAACTCCTGGCAGTCCCATCCATCCCGAGGCGGACTTGAGCCTGGGCACACTAACTGCAAAAAGAAGTGGGGGGGCCTCAGCCAGGCAGGAGCTGCCCAGCATGAGCACAGGGAGGAGAGCTAGGCTCAGAGTCACACTGACCCAATAGCAAGGCTCGGCTCAAGGAGACAAGACATACAAACAGAGAGAGAGAGCAAACTAAGTCCAGCCATTAAGAAAACAGTATTTTCTTCATCAGGAACAGGTTCTGTCTAGTCTGCCACAAAATCTTGAGGAACCCACCAAAGCAATCTTTCCAGCTGTAGCCCCTGTACTGTTGAACCTCAAGAAGTCTGATACTTTCATCTTGAAAGAAAACTTGTTCACCATCACAAATTAAAAAGAAAAAAAAACCCAAACCAAAACACAATTCAATTCCTCACCCAAGAGAAAGAAATCCTTCCTAACCACATCAGGGGACTTGGGTAGAACACAGTTAAAGCACAGCTAAGTCTCCAAGCGTAGAGACATCCTATTAACTGGATTTTAACTATGTCTCCAACGTGTCCTAAAACTCTGACCATGCCCAATAAACTTCCCAGCAGAAGCAAAAGAACACTCGATAGACAGGAATAAAAACCTGGCAACCTTAGACTGCATGCATCATCACAGCATCGGCAGCTGCTTCATCGTGCAGACGTGAGACAGTAAATCTAGGAAGGCTACTGTACCCATATAGCATACTTGAGAGGAAGCCGGAAAGAACAGAAGACTCTGCATGAAAAATGAGCTGCTGACCAGCAGAAAGTTACTGTCCACCTAGAAAAGTTTCAGCAGTATGATGACTGCTTTCCAGTTTAAGGAATTAGGTACTGCTTGAGTGACTCAGCCAGCATTAGCCATTCTGTTTGTATTCAAACCTGTCAGTGATGAGGACAGCCCTCGCCATGCAGCACATTCATTCTCGGTTATGAGGTTTAAAGAAGAATTGCTACACTGGCATAAAAAGAAGAAAAGATAAGTGGATGTCAGACTTTTTCAATATTTTTCCTGCATATGCTTTCAGCTGAAAATGTTTAAAGAATGTTCTCATCCAGGGCAAGCTGTATCCCTTTATACCCCAAAATTTGGCACAAGATCGCGCTCTGCCTTGGCCCTCAAAACTGAGATGCCAAGTTGCACAGGCTTTGTGCTGGGGGAATTTGCATGTTTTAGCCTCTCTTGCTGTAGTCCTGTCATAGGGTAGAGATAAACAAGCCACTCAGTCACGGAGCAGGAGCAGACACAGGCAGAGGTACAGTTACGGTATTTGTTGCATGATGGATCCTTGAGATCGTGTGAATTGTAGGGCCAATAAGTAATTCCATATATATTGAAATATCAAGTCAAAAAGTTCTCTACTTTAGGAGCTGATTTTAAAAAAGCAATCATATTATCTTTCTTGTCGGATGGAGTGTGTTTCCAATAGGTGCCTTACTAGCATTCTCAGTGCTTTCTGAAGCAGCCACATTCCTATTCTGTGCAAAGCAGCCCTGGCATGTACAGCTACACTGAGACAAGCTTATAAATGGGGTACGACTATTGCCTGTGACAGGCTCAAGGACACCTTGTACTTCTGATAATATTTTGCATATGCATTATATTTCTTTCCAGATAACATTATTTCTGCAAATGAGAAATGCATACAGAAGCATGCTTAGGAACTCTGTGCAGAGGACAATGAAGCTAAAAACAAGACCCAGATGAAGAAAAGCAGGCTGATTATTTGTGGTGTACATTCACACTTCAGAATAACCCTGGTAATAACCTCAGTCATGATGAAGACCTTTTTATGCCCACTCTGGAAGACAAAATATCAGGAGCCCCTACCATCAACGCATGGTACAGTCTCTTTCTCTGATACTCATTCCTAAGCATACATTCATGTACTTCTGGAAAATTAATTGATATTAAACATTGCACAAGATAGAAATATCATAATTCTCTGGACAGTGGTTAAGTACTTTCAACGATGCTTTTTTTCTGCAACAGCTCCATTATAGCAGGGCATTTCAGTAGGTGCTTCAGTGCTTTGTTGGAAAAAAGCAGGTTAAAATATACACGCATAGTTCAGCAAGATATTAGTGCATGTATCTGACTTAATCAGGTATAAATCAGTGGGAATTAATGGAGTTATTGCAGAACTGTCTACTTTTATGATTTCTCCCAGGACTTGAGGTGGTCCTTTCTTCAAAGCTACTGCTGATGGGATCATGGGAATCTCTGCATCCTTTAAAAAATATCCCGAGAATTTCAGAGACAACCTGGTAGCATGGCAAAGGTCGTCCTCTAAAGCAGGATTTTCCTTTTGTTCAGACTTGAGGCAGAGCAACGTCCAACAGCCTTTGACATCCGTAACATGCAGAGCTCTGCCAGGTGGGGCTGCTACTTCCAATCTAGTATCCCTCCAACCCACCCACACAGGTTCCCATCCATATGCAGTCCCCCTCTGTAAAATGGGGCTAGCAGCAACTTCTCAACTTCATGGAAGCACTGATAGGATAAATCCCTCATATTCAATTATGATAGGAGACACTTCAGTGCTTTATTTTGACAACAGAGAGCCACACAGAATCCATTTTTAACAGATAAGTGACTTTTTGGAGATCTGCGTGGTCCCAGATAATGAGGGAATAGCCATTTTGGAGAGGCTTTTCCAAAGCATAAGTGCTGATGGCCTCAGGGCTTTCCAAAATTTAAGACTACATCTGCACTGGGAATACCACCAGTTCACTACGAAGACCGAGCACCTCTCATACCAACACAGCTGTAACAGTAACGCTACAGTTTGTATAGTCAGTCCCCTCCTTCCCCATTCCTAGCAGAACAAAGTGAACTGGTAAAAGCATTGTTTTGTTTTGTAAAACTATGTGCACACTGGGCAATTCTTCTAGTTTAGCTCTGTCTTTCAGTCACTCCAAGGCACACAGATGTGTTGGAGCAGAACAGGTAAAAGGTAACAAGAAGTATATTTCTAAAATAAATTATATGACAAAATCTGAAGAGCTCACAAAATGCATTAACTGTATTATTATGGCACAGAGCATCCTAAATACCAGACATGAGATGAAAAGTTATGGATTACAATCTTACCCAGTTTTGTAAAGAAATTAACATATTGCAGTTCTGCTAAAATAAGAATCTTACTCTACTGCTCCCTTTCACACATTCACATGCGCATTTGCTGTGTGTTGCTCCAGTGACATACGTCTTTCCAGATGTTAATCTTTTATCATGGCCTATTTTGCAGTTTTTATCAGGTCCATTTACACAAAACGTACCATAAATCCTCCCTCACTTCATATACTATATCATATAAGACACCCTGATAAACATACAGATACAGATATATGAAGGCTAGTAAATGCAATAGGAGATTTAGCATGCTACTTGTACAGATATGCTATTATTCTTAATCTCGTGATTAATATGGACTGGCACTACTGTACAGATTTATTATTGACCATATGCTCTTTAATTGTCATTGCTTCCCCAAGTTTACCCCCTTGCACATCTGCGGCATGTGTGGGCTGATGCTCTCGCCTTTTGCCTCTGCAAGATCTGAGAACAATTTCTCAGCTGGACACCATGATGAAGACACAATTCCAGCAGCAGCGTCTCTGAAGAGCGATTAAAATGAAATAATTTTTTTAAAAAAAACTGAACAAACACAGGATAGGAGGGAGGGAGGGAGGAAACTCACTGTCATTGATGTTCTTCATCTGCCCGAGCTCAAACGAGCTGGAATACTGTTTAATTGTGAGTTGCTAATGTGCTGCCTCAAAAAGCCAGCTGTTGCTAGAGCGAATGGACCCAGGGAAAAGACTTTCAAGTCCAAGAGTGGATGAGCTTGCAGAGAATGTAAAAACACTAACACAGCTCTCAGATAGAGACAGGCCTTACTGATTTAAGATCCTTTCGACTGTAAAACTTGGCTAAGACATAATTCAACAGAGACTTTGATTCATTTTGAAAAGATTTACACTACATTTTTAAATGAAGCTTTAGTTAATTAAGTGTCTTCCTACATTACCACAGAACATGTCCTCCACACTATTTTTCCCCTCGTGAACTTGAAAACTTAAATTTAATATTCTTTTTCCTCTATTATGACTTAAATATAAGCAAACAAAATCTATATTGGCAAAATGATTTTGAAGCTATTTCCAAATGATTGCAATACGTACATTTTTTTCTTTTCTTTTCTGAACTAGAGAATTAGGTATTTTTTAAAAAGTGAAACAAATGAAGGAAAAAACCCTTTTTGTTTTCTCTTTAATGCCTATTTAATTATAACATTTATAAAACCTTCCTTAAATGAGAATTCTCAGCGACGAGTGCCGCAATTTTATATGCAAATCAGATTAATAAATTAAAGAAATTTGCCTGCATATAAATGAGAAAGCAGTCAATTTATATGCCTAATAATAACTTTAAGCTTTCTCTATGTGTGAACTTTGCTAGGAATATTTTTCATACAGACAGATTTACAAAAAAAAAGTGCCTGTTTAAAAAAAGAAAACGCATTTAATATCTGCCATTAAATTATTTATAAACGTAATTTTCAAGGGGTCATCTTTTTATATGGTCCCTAATCGGAAGGGAAGCGAAGCACAATTCACAACCGTGAAGGTGTCTACGCTGCAGTGTGCAGCATACACCCAGATCCCCCAGCGTGTTCAGATACTGGAAACAGGCTGGTCCACGCTGAGCGGTGTGATGCTACAGATACATTACTGTTGTCTCCAGGCACATCAGCGAACTTCAGCTTGTGCACATGGGCTCTACTTTTCCATCTCACAGAAGTCTGAGCAGCCAAAAATTCATTAGAAGCCCAGTTTGTGCAAAGATCTCCCTCGCTCTCTCTCAGATAGGTTTTCACTGGAAATTTTCTAAAGTAAATTTAGCAGTATCTTTCTCCCAGACTGTAACAAAGACATCTCCTACTGCCTTTCAGAGGTGAAGTGAAACACCTCATTCTAACCTAGTTATCTCAACCAGAGGGAAATGCACAATACAGCTTGGATTCCAGTCCGATAGCCCCGATTCCCACCTGACTCCAAGTACTGTTGCTTCATTGACTTCAGCAGAGCAGAGTCGATTGACATGACCTGAGAATCTGGCCAGATTTCCCTCAGGCAAATGAGAAAATAATCAATATCTGCCATGAGTTCTGCCTACAGTCTCCAAGATATTCAGGACAAGTTAATTTTACACAGCTTTAGAAAGATACAGATAAAGAATGTACTAACTTGCTTACCTGTGTAAAAAATGCTTTACACTAAACAGGACCAAGATTATTTTTACATTCAGAAATACTTTTAGCATTTCAAATGGGAGATGTGTCTTTGCTGACTTTTGAAATCAAAAGCTAGCAAACAACGTTATCCAATACAAGCATTTCTCATCAAAATGTTTATTTCTCCTTTCGGCTTCTATGAAGTTTAAGAATAATACAGAATGCCCGAACGCTAACAAGCCACAAGAACAAGAAGAACAACAAAAAAAAGGCAACACAGCACAGTGCGCTTGCGTTATGGGAGGAGTCGGGCGAGGTAAAAACCCAGCCCTCCATTCCAGCACAGACTTCCAAGGTGACCTTGGACAAGTCACTCATAGGTGCAGCAGTCCATGCCCTGAAAACCAGAGCAGTGATCCTACCTTTATCGTAGCCCTGCCTGCCTACTTGGACTATAAGCGGGAATCCATTTTACCTCATGCAGCCTCAGCAACTAGCACAGTAAATCCACAGTCCCAGCGATAACCTATTTACTGCTCTAATAAAGATACCAAGCCGTACTCACATCAGCAAAAATCTTAGAGAAAGTTATCAGGAGGGAACAAAATCTTACAAGAGTTTCCTTCAAACACCACATTGTGACACACGTCACGGTGCCAAGGAATCTGTACAAGGGAAAAATAGTAAGATCTCGATAGGGAATGGCTGCTCCCTTCCTTGCTTCTCCTTCTAAGCTTGGTTCTAGCAGAAGCCACCACCACGACTGGCTACCTGCCCTCAGACACCAGCCTGACGGCCACAGGGGAACACAGAGCTCCACCTCTCTCAGCAAACTAAGCCAGCTGCCCATTTCAGGGACATGTCAAACCTTTAGCATCTGACAGCACAAATACTGGGAGAAAATCTATTGGTAGAATCTCATGTGGTAGTAATTTGGATACAGGCTTTTTTATTAGCCTGTCTTTTAGAGTAGAGGTTTCTCATGAACGGGAGGCTTCATCAGATCCAACATGTCCAGGACTTCTCCAGTTCGCTTCTGTTTACTCCACTCCACCCTCTTTCATAAAATATTTACCTCTTCCTTTCCACACGAACTGGAGAACTGTGGGCAGCATAGGCCAAGCTCTGCATTTCAACTGATGAGCGTCTGCGCTGGATGGTATCCAAATCGCAGAAGAACCATTTGGCATGTGTCTTCAAAATAGTAGACGAATAGATAAATGACCTGCCCCCGGCTCATTGCTTTTAATATCCTGTCCTTTATGAATGACTTTCAGGTTCACTTTATATTATGTTATCTTCCCTGGCAGGCATTTCTTGTTTTGTGATTATTTTTGCACTTAAGCAGTCACACGCTTTTCACTGAGTTGATGCTGTCTAGGAAACTCAAGATTGCATCCATTCAAATGCTCCCGTTTAAGGTACCTTCTTTGCAGCCACAAACAGACCTCTCCAAAGGTGAAAAATGGACGCACCGCGTTAGGACTGTTCCACCCTCACACACCCGGCCTCTGTAACATCCCTCAGACTTCTGCTTATCCAAGCACTGCAGGTGAGGGGATATGCAGATGGAAGCTCAGGGATTTAGTGCTGCATAGCTCCTGCCGGAGAGAGACTGTTCAAAACTGTTGTGAAGCTTTGCCAAAGCGTGGCACAGAAGCCATCACAGGAGGTTAGATTTGCTATTTATTTTATGCTAAAGGAAAAGCTGTGTGTTATAAAGCTTCTTTTACAGAAAAGAAATGAAAATCCAGACCTTAACAGAGGTAGATTTTTACTTTCGGTTAAGAGTTGTAGGTTTGAGTCAGGTGAAACTTTGCCTTTACAACTGTTCAGCTTAAAAGCACACCATCACCTTCGATGCTCAGGGAGTTGCTAACATAGGCCCTCACTCACACTTGACATTACATGACATACACGAGGTTAGGCCTGTACTTTGGAATGTATAAATTTACACCCACACAGTATGATAACTTTGCAAGAAGATACAATACAGCTACATGAACATCTTACAAGCCCACATGCTTTACACAAGGTTTTATGCGGTCCTGAGCATTTTTGGGCTCTAGCTCACAAGCCTGAACAAAATCACTTCACTGTAGCTAGTGGTTTCCACTCTCCCCTTAGACCTGCTGCTTCCTACTGCACTGACAGCTTAGTTGCAAAACTGTCATGGAGCACAGTGTAATGCACTAGGAAAACAGAGATTGGTACTTAGTTACCTTCACAAACAGGCTGGAAACAGTTGTGTTTCCACCACTCCTGTGAAAGCAGCTGAGCATAATGGACAACTGTCAGTGGGAATCACCATCCCCACTTGTAAGTCAGAGCCCCCCCATCTCAAACACTTGATTTTTCACTTTTGTTCTGTGATTTAAACAGGAGGAATGTTTATTGCCACTAAGGGAGAGGGGGAGACAGTGAGTTATGTTTAACACCTATACAGAGCCAGGGAAACTTTGGAGGAAATGTAATGCATATAGGTGTAAATTATCATCTTGATTTTGCTCAGGCAAAATAAAAAAACTGCTCTTTGGCGAAAACCAACTGCCTACCTCATTGTGGTAGAAACAAATGGCTTGCAAGTGTGTCGTACAGAAGTCTTAAAAGCTTCAAGCACTCGTCTGAATGCAAGAAAATCTCTTTCACCTAAGTGGCAGCTTTGGAATATATTAGCCCAGGATTCATGGGATTTCACACACTTCCTGATTTTTTAAAGCAAGGAGATAAAACCAATTTCTAACAATATTCTGCAGGTTCCATATGATGGGCACCATAGGAACAGAGCAGGTGCAATTCATTTTTGTTCAAGTCCTGATTGAGGCCCAAGAAAATTTACTGAAGACTACTTTTACCAGTTATTAGGCATCTTCCTTTGAATTTCAAATGAAATAGAGGACATTCATCCCCTTTAAAGAAACCAAAGACTTTTAAAGCTCTATTCCTCTCACCCCTATTTACACTGAGTAGCACCTTACTGAGAAAGTGGTGGCAGATGCTTTTTCGCCCAATGGCAATAATTAGGTGAAAGCTGCTGACTTTGTTCTTAGCTTCAGGGTTCAATTAGTCATCAGTCATCTTTGCATGGTGATAACTTCCATTTCAACATCAATGAAAACTCATAAAGTCTATCTAAGGAAATACAGGTAACACTGGTTAGGTGGCACACAATAGGTCCTCCTAGCTCACCTTAATTTTGCCCCTGGTTTAACTGCTTACACTAGAACACTAGAACCTAATGAGCATAAATGAGGGGAGAATTTTCTTTTTTTCCTTTTTAAACATTCATTTTACTCAGTTGTAAGCAACTACGAGATAAGACACAAGCCAGAAAAGCATGCCTCTGGTTTTTGATGGTACCAGATTGTTTGATTCTGGCTCTTTACTATTTTAAAGGTTAATAAAAACAAGCTGATGGAGACACTCATAGCATACAGATGCCTGGCCTGCGTGAGCAAAGTAGTACGGATCTATCCCCCACGATGGGGGAATGAATGATGGAGGGGAATGGACAGTTAGGCACATTCAGGACAATGACAAAAAACATGCTTGATTATTTTAATTTCCTAAATAACGTGAGATCTGAAAGGTTCTTAAAACTTCATACTCTCTAGCATTTGTCTGAAGCTATTATCTCACCCAAAGCTCTCACCTCTGTGCAACCCAAAGAGACTTCAATACAAAACCAGTGAGATCTAATCAGAGTTTATTGCTTCTCATATAAACACTGCCACATTTTTTATCTTTTTTTATTAAATTTACAAACTTGAGCACCCGTATTTGGGATCAAAAGGTGATGCTGTGCCCTGCCACAGAGTGGTAGGCTGTATCTCTCATACAATAAAAAACCTTTTCTTTTAATTTGTTGGAAAAATAGGTGACTTTTCATTACTGAAACAGGGCAAGATAACTTTTCCTCAGATTATATTCAGAGTTGATAAGCTCTTTAAATAAGAGGGGGCGAGTCCCTACACCTGGACCTCTACCACAGCTACACTGCAATCGCACAGAGTAATCCCATCACTCTCACAGAGGACAGTGCTAAGATCTCCTGCGCAGAAGAAAACTAAAGTTCGGGACATTTTGTTTGGTAGCCCCAAGTCAGGGATGCCCCATAGTGCCTAATATGCTCTGCTGCATGGGTCTCATTCCCTCATTAGAGCACTTTTATACAAGCATAATTCAGTTTCAGGAGAATATCTTCTGATTTACATGAGCAGAAAGTAGAGGAACAGATTTTAAGACTGTGTTTTTCCTCAGTGCTAAGAGCAGTCCAAGAACAAGGCTATGGGGCTCAGCACGCTCCCACTCAGTGCTGCAGCCAGTCCAGAAAAGCAAAAATGGAACCCAAAGCTCAGATGACATGAAAACCAAGAATGATAAGTTAAGGTATAAACAAACACTTCGGGCTGTCTTTTTAAACAGTTTACAACACCAAGCACCCGAATGCCACCGGAATGCCATAACTGAGCCACTAACACCTTGCACGCCCCTGAAACAGGTGATCCTTGAACTACTCTCTGCCACAGCTCCCAGATTCTGGCCTCTAGAAGCCCACGTGCGAGCCCTTGGAATGCTATGGGAAGCACAGACCAGCAATTTAATTCAGTTTTTTGGACAACAACAAATCACAAGGTTCACCAGCACAGTCGGCGCGTGATAGCGAATGCGATTTTTATTCACTTCAATTGGTGTGGCACACAGCCAAGAGCAGATTGCGACACAGACTTCCTGCTGCCTATCCCGGGTGACATCGAAGGGCTGCGCAGCGCTCTCTCCCCTCGGATGTTCCCCACAGCTTAGTTTTTGTGTTTTTGCAGTCCTGGAAGCGGGAGGAGGATTCCATTCTTCAGGCCAGCCATGTTTCTCCTCAACATCTGGCCTTGCTATTGCAGCTGAATTTAAGATTTGTTTAGCATGAGCGTATCTGCTTCTAGCCAAGAACATTTGCTCATAAGCCTGCTCCTTAGCCCATTGCCTGCCTGACACGAGCGTGACACAAAGCCCTTGGGGAAAAGGAGACACGGACGGTAGTTTGGATTGGTCACTATCGCCTGTCAGCAGCAAAAGTGGCACCAGCCTGAGAAAGCTTTCTGAACTCTATGTCTGTTGGGACATACCTGTTACGAAGGCACAATCCTTTTTTGGCTTCATTTATCGGACTGTGAACTGGTATTTTTCCCTGAGGAGCTCCTCTACATTGTACTTCATTGTTTTTGGTTTTCTGGTTGTTGAGATTTTGTCTTTACAACCTCAGATTTTTTAACAGTGATATTTCTAGAAGTAACAGATAAAAATCCCTTCAAAATGATAGTGGGGGGGGAAAAAAAAGGTCCATAAAAATGGATGAAAGGCAGATGCGATAGAAAGAAGGGTACTGAGTTCTTAATGGTAAGATAGAAAAAAAAGGGAAGGGGGCTTTGTGTTAGAATTACGTGTAACATCTCTACACATGTAAAAAAACTTGAGAGACTGCTACATTTGTAGTACGACTATTTCTGGCTTTCCACAAATGTCCATTATTTTTACGGATGTGTTTTGTGCTAGAGTTAAGAAAAATACAAGTGAATAATTTCTGCAATTGGAGAATAAGCAGAAATATCCAGGTTTCACGTCAATGAGCTGCAAGCTCTTTTTGCTCAGATTTTCTAATCATTTCCCAAGCTCCTCAAATCTTATCTTAAATCAGAGAAAATTCTCATTGCAATCAAGAGAAAAGTAATACAATTTAGGCAAAGGGCAATAATTTTCTGCCTCATTTCTGAAGGGTTTCATCTGACCATTGGGATTTTTTCAGGCTTTTCATCTTACTGAGAAAAATCTGTATTGCTGTCTAATTCCTGCATTTTAAAATCATCACACACACATTAAACAAGTAATTCAAGTATTAATGATAATAGCAATAACAATTATAAGAATAAGAAACTCTGTGGTTCTATTTGACTTGTGAGATTTGGACCTGCAAGGCTGACATCCATGCAAAATTCTTTTTTCTTCCTGCATCCCTGAAAGCCAGTTAACTAAGTTAGCAACAACATCAAAACAAAATGAAAGCAAAACCAACAGGATTGTGTGTAAAATAATGAGACTCCCAGAGCTAGGGCATACAGAAAAACACAATGTATCATGACTTGGCAACGGCACATCAAGCCAAAATGATGACAAAATATTGTTACATTGCCATCTGGTGACAGCAAAATGGCTTGTTGAAATAGGTTGATGCTATCACCTCAGCTTCTGCTATATGTCCGTCCATACTGCAAAAACTACTACTGAAACGGGATTGTATTTACAGCTGAGTATGTATCTTCAGATAATTTGATTATAATACACTTCTCTTACTACTCATCACTTTGTGTGCTCACCTGGTGTCCTTCATCAGGCGCTAACATCCTAAGTCTTTGCAGCAAGAATTATCTATTATATATAGACATATATAAAAAGGTATATAGAAAACAGCCCCCACCCTCCAGCTTCTATCAAAATGATGATTGACTGGAATGATGAAAGACTGGATTCTACCCCTCAACATTTTAAAAGGGAAATAGAGACCTAGATATCTCAGCATACCTGAGCTTTATGGTCTCCTCAACACACATGTAAAGTGTAAGGATGGTAGCTGGTTTCAAGTTCAGCAACAAGGTGTTGTTACTGTGCCAATAACCAGCCTCACTTGCCTACCTGGAAAGCAGAAATGTAGCATGAAGCGTGAGAACCTTTTGTTGTTTGTGCTCTCTCCCCACCACAGATAAATCAGCAGTATCAGAAGGTCTCAGCTCAACAACATGTTTTGGATCATTTCCAAAGCCTCCTGCGATCAGTGGGAAGAGCTCTATGGACTTTGGCTCAGGCCCTTCGCGAGTCTAGGAAAAGGCCTTTGAATATAGCCTTCCTAGCTCACTTGAATAACACCGACATGAAACAACTTTCATCAGTACATTTCCTGAACACTTTCAGCAAGCCAAAGAGGAAAGAAATTAAAACTTATCAGCCAAAAAGAGGTGAAGAAAGGAAAGAATCAGACTTCACTGATAACACAATTAGGGTTTCTCCAAAGTGGCTGTCATCCCCTAACACATATTTAGGCAAGCAGTGAAAGCCCAGATGCATTATGGGATGATAAAACTCACCTTGGAGGGACTTAATGCTTAATTAAAAGGACGAATGCTGCAATAAATGCACTAATGAGACAAAATTTCACTAATTCCTAAATCTTATGGAGCCAAAGTGTCAGCTGAGTTTTAATTAATAGAGTTCTATATGGGTTTCTCAGAAATAATAATAAAACATGTAAGTAGTGAATCATTCCCAGAGAAGAAATCCATCACAAACTTATTTCAAATCTGACAACATTTTCAGCTGGGATTCCATATTTTGCACAGCTCCAAAGATGACTATCCCTTTAAAAGATGTAGTTTCATGCTACTGCAACACTTCTTTTTAGATTATCAAGTTACTCTATTTGTAGTTATCAGAGCATTTGGTATGAATCATCATCAATATTACTATTCCCAACAAGTTTTCTCTCTTCAGTCCCAGAGATATATTGAATCAGTCCCTGGCCCTTGAGCACTAAACTACACACAGCCCAGAGCTCTTAACATTTCTCCTGGACATTTTTTCATCTTCATAAATGGAACCACAATCCCCAATAAAAGATATTGCAAATGCTATAGAAACCCCAGCACAATAACAAGATACAAGAGATTCATCTGAGCATTTCATGAAAACCTACAGGCTGAGAATAGCTGTTTTCTGCAAGCAGGATGTGTAGGAAGCTGGCAAAGGACATTTGAGGATGTCACCTAACCTGTTGGTGCTTCCAAACACGAGTCAGGTGAGGCCTCACTTCAGCCCATGGTTCCTTTGTAGTTACCAGCTTTCAATTGCCTTTCCTTCTGCCTTCAGCCTAGCAGAGATCTTGCATTTCCTCTGTCACAGTCAAATCTGATATCCATTTACATATGGAAACCCATGCAGAGCCCTGGAACAGGCCAGTTCAGTACCATGGCACTGCAGATTCTGCAGTTACCAGCTGTTTCCACCTCTGTGCGTCAGACATAGGACTAACCCCAGAGGTGGTAGTGACTACAAAGATGGATATTTTTCTAATTTAAGAGACATTTTGCAAGGCAAGATGTCTCCCACAGGGCTGTGGCACATCACGCTGTTAAATGGCTTCTCTCTGCAGGAGCCATGTGCTTGTGAGAGCTGCTGCCAATCAAAGCGCACGGCAGGGTCTTTTTCAAGCCTGAGGGGCAACTTGTTTCTCTGGGACACTTTACAGTGCACCTTTCCTCTGCAGTCACAGTCTAAAGCTTGGTGAAGTCAACAGCTCACCTTTCCACTGAGTTTGGTGGGTTTGGAATAGGTCCAGTACTGCTGGCTCATTGGGTTGTAGTTTCTCCACACCTCTGCGCCTCATCTGCTGGCAAAACTGACCTTGTAACACACAGGGCTCTCAGCCTCCCACACACTGTGCCGTGGCTCAGCTCAGCTTCCCTGCATTCACTCTGATTTCTTTCCATAACTTTTAAGACACAAATGGAGCATGAATTGTTCCCTCTGTCTCGTGACACTACGAAGAGATTCATGAGGCAGTTATTACCACTGAGCTAAAGGCCCAGCTCATCTTTCTCAGGCAGGAATGGTTCACGCTTTTAGACCAAGAAGTTTTAAGTCTCCCAGGTTGACCAGGGGATGCGACTTAGGCAGGCAGAAGATTGCAAAGCGCTCTGGACCCCCGATGCTCAGGGGACCACGTAGCCTCTGTTTCCTAGCGTTAGGCTTTGTCACCCTCTAGTGGGCTATATAAAAAGCTTTATGATCCCATTAGTGGTGGCCTGCGACAGGACCTTTGAAGACCACTAACAGAGACTTCAGCTTGAGAGTCAGAGCTTCCAGGTTCACTTCCTACAGATGACCCCTACTCTGAGCACTTTCACATTTGCTCTTTTCTATTTTTTCTCATTTAAATAAGATCTTTAAAAGGCCTATGAAGCAGCAATAAAGAAACACTAAAAATATGTCAACACATACTGGTGGGAGGTGCAAGAATATGCCCGCATTAAACTTTTATGTATTTATGTATTACACACGTACAAGTCAGCAAATCTATATTAATTTGCAAAAGATAAATTAATATTAATAAACTTATTGCACACATTAAACAGATTATGACCCATTTTTTGCCTATTAGTACACAAAATGTGCAGCACTGCACATTATTTTATGCCCTGACATATATTAAAAAGGGGCTAGGACTAACAGAGCTTGAAGGGGAATACAAACAGGGTTTTGTTTCTTAACATGAACGAATCTGGTGCTTTCTCCAGTTTTCTGATTTTTAAAGTGTTCTATAAATTTCATCTATTAGTCGAGTGCGAACATGTAATTTTTAAAACAGAGCAACTCTGCTTTGGGTGCGAATCCTCTGAACACCTAGGCATAATTAGAAACCTTGCCTCTCTTACATTTAACATATGTAGCAGCTGGCAAGACCCGATACTTTAAAGGCAAGTTTTTCAGGTAGAAATATCTTGCTGAAACATCCCTGGCTATCTCAGGTGTAATTGTTTCTGGCAATCTTACTTCTCTTACATGGTGAATAAGCAGCAAACAGGATGGGAGAGACATGGCGTTAGGGTTAGACTGTACTGTTCTTTGCTCTGCAATGGAATCAGCAGCAAACTAGGATTACTCTTTGCCATGGTTTCCCCAGGCCAAAGTGAAGGTGCTAATATTCATGCAACACAGCCAATGGAATGAGCTATATAAACGCGAAGGATTTTTATCTTGGAAATGTGACTTTAAAAAGAAAGTAAGGGACAAGGAGTAGAACCTATTAACATATCCATCATTCATAAATTAGCAGCTGAACCAAAGCCAGAAACCTTTCTCCCTAAGAATTACATTCCAGACCTTGGGATGTTCCAGACTCCCAAATAAATGAGGCCTGTTTTCTGGCCCTGTATTCTGCTGTAATATACTTACAATTAAATAGCAAATGGAAGCTCCATTTAGGGATTGCATCGCTAAGCTGCCAACACATAAAACAATCACCCCTGCCCTGAAAATAGACTTGTAGTCTAGCTAGAGAGGGTATATCTGATGAGATCTCATAAGGTTCCCTTTTTCAAGACCCCATGAATGTAGACAAATTCAGAATATTTCTCCCATTTAACTGTCACATCTTCTAGGCCTTTGCAACATCTCAGACTTGTACAGGTTTGGCTCTGTACCCAGATCTCGGCACCTCTGAACCTCGGGTAGGTACACAAGAAAGCACATGCTTGTATACAGCTCATCACTTTCATAAGACCACGAGCAGAAGAGCAATCTATAAACCCAACATTTGACAAGCTAAGAACTATCTAGCCGACACCAATCACAAAAGACACAGAATGGGCAAGCTGAAACGTAGCAGCAGCGCAGTTAGTCACCGGAGAAAGCAGCGTCCTCTGCCTGCCGGCCGCCTCTGCCCCTCGGTGCAGCGTGGCAGCCCTCACTCCCAGCTGTCGCGACGAGGCAGACGCAGCGTTTGACTTTATTACAGCAGAGCCAAATCAAATGCACAGCCACTGCTTCCTCAGATGTCTATATTTCATTGAAACTGGGATAAAGCAAAGAAACTAGAATATTGTCTCATCACGCATTCTAAATCAGCCAGGGTAGAAAATAATGGGGAGTTAATCAGATCACTGAAACTCTAATTCACTTGGTATTGATCGGGCAGATTCCTAATGGGACGGCAGACCAATTTCAAATTACAGTAAGCTGACTTATTCTGGAATACCAATGACCAGCTTCTGAGAGGAGCCAGGGCAGATCACAGCCTCCCTTATTATGGCACTGGCTCAACAGAATGCATGAATGTATAATATGATGCGGCATTTAGCTAATTAATAGGAGACTGATGAAAGGTACAGGTCTGAAAGCAGAAATCTCACTTGAATAAACGTGGGATGAAAGCCCCAGCAGGGATTAGGTATGGAGAGCCTTAAAAACAATTATAAAAAACAAGAGGGGAGCTAATGGGAGGTAATGCAATTAAACCAAGCTTGTAATTGTACTAATCAGAGGCTTCATCACTGAGATATGATGTATGCAGCATTTAACTCTTTACTAGATTTGATTTTTTTTTTTTTTTTTTTTTTTTAAGAAAATTGAATTATGACTACAATGTCACAAAACACCCGTACTGAAATGGATGTTTGGGACCACAGGGTACCAGGGAAGAGTTACCTTCATTTATACTATGTTTCCAGATCAGAACTCCTTCCTCTCAAGGAATTGTCCTGGACTAAATCCTACCATCTTTAGGCAGTGACAGAATTGTTTAAGGGGCCGCTACTGTGGCTTAGATGCTGCATGTTTTGCTTGCTTCCCTGAGCTATTGGGGAAAAACAGTACCTCATTTTGTGTGCTTTTCAGGACAGGAGATGTCTTTGCCCCATTTTGGACCATACTGCAGGAAGTTGGTTGCTAGAAAGCATTTTTGTAGTTGCTTTTAGTTCCTCTCATAACAACTGTATTTGCACACTGTGAAAATTGTATACCACTTACCTACCCCAAACTGTGGTGCTTACTGTCCTTTATTCCTATTACATTTTAAAGTTACATCAGCACTTCCCTTTAAAAAATATGTTTAAAGGTTAGCAAGACTAAATAGCATACATAGCCAGGCAAGGGCAAGAGTTTGCTAACTAGCAGAAATCCTAGGTTTTCCACATTGAAGCCAGTGCACAAATCCAGCAACATCTACTGAAGGAACTACTGAGGTTAGTGGGGCTCCATACCGGCACAGCCCACCGGTTCTTGCACAAAAATGCAGGGTTTAGCAATGCCTATTTCACACAGGCAAGCAATTCGTTACAGGTAAAAGGAATTTCAACATGAAGGGAGACTTAGTCACTACCAAAGTCCTCCTCCCTCTCATTTTGGAGATACGGCCCACATGAACACAGATACATTTCAAGACAGCAAATTCCCCTTAGCTAGCCCATGCTGCCATCCTGGCTGAGAGACTGTGCCAAGGTGTACGCGTGCATGCTCGTGTTTAGCTCTGCAGAGCGGGTTGGCTTAACCCTCCATTGCCTTTTCACAGAACTGAATGAGGAGGGTGTGCAGCCAGTCCCAGCAACTCACCTGAGGGATGGCACTTTCTTAAAACACACTGATGGAGTCCCAGGTTAGCACAAGAATGCAAACTAAGGGCTGGATTTCACTACAAAAATGTATTGCTTTAACTTGTGGAAATAAACTGACAATCTTTCTTGTAGAGGTACGTTACAGGAGTGGGCAAACTTCAAGACTCCTACAGGGGCAGGGGCCCTTTTGCTATTTGAAGACACTGTTATACACTGATACAATCACAACAGCATGGGGACAATTTAGTCTTGACAGCAGCAAATACTTATGGCCACAACTTCCAAGTGTAAATCATTATGACAAAGAAATACAATGTTCATTTTCAATTACTGTCACATTGGATTAGCACATTAACCCTGACTTCTGAAAAATAGCATATATCAGTTATTCAGACTAACAGTTTCAAGTACTTATAAACAACTACATTTAGGCTATGAGTAATTCACAAATCGCTCACTCACAAATGCAACCATTACGTTGTGTGCTCAGTTCTGAGTCAGCGTGATTTCTACTTTCCGATTGGATGATTAAAGGATTTTCAGCCAAGCAATGTACGAACACAGTGATTTTTCAGACACAAGCATTCATACTAACATTCATTAAACTCTGTGGAGATGCCTGGCAGTCGTCCAATTATTGCATGTAACAAAATCCACCTCCTGCAGTGCTTCTGCACAAGGCCCATATCACCACTTACTTACATGAACACTACTTCTGAGAGAATTTGTTCTTACTTCTCCCACCAGAAAGAGAAACAGAGATAAGAGGAAGCCAGGCCTGGAGCTGAGCCAGCCCTCTACACAGACTAAGATCGAGAGACCCTATATACACTCTTCTGGAACTGAACCTAATTTGCTGATCTGCTCTGGGTGCAAAGAGGAAGATAGTGTAGATGGAATATGTGCATATACTACTGAAGTAGTAGCAAAACATACATGGTCCTTTGCGGTGAACCTTATGGTTACAATTCATTTTCTATTTTAATCTTATGTTTTCACCTGCTTACAGTCTACCTCTGGTAGGGCTGAAGCATTTTATGGCTTGCCCTTGAGCTGCCAAATCAAAGGGAAATCATTTGAGGCTTCTTCAGAACTCAAGCCTGCCTTTAGCTGCAGGAAATCAAGAAAAACAGCTTTCTAGAGGGACTTTTGCACCTTCTTTGAGATGTTGAGTGTGGACCACACAACTTAGTGATGGCACACAGTAAGAGACTACCCTTTTTCTCCTGGCACAGCCATATGACACACGTCTCAGCTAAGATAAGGTCTGTATCTCTATTACACAGCATCACTTAACTCCGGGACTCTTGGTTCTGGCCTGAGTACAAAAGTACCCTTATTTGGTGTCACAGAGGGCAGTACAGTTGCAATACAAATGTGCTTATTCTCTGAAGCGTAAGCTCCCAGAGCTAGTAAGGCAGTGAGCTGGCCAGAGTTATAGGAGGAGTAACAGAGCTGGAGGAGCACCACAGATCTCTCTGAAAAATCAGGCGTTCTCTGCAGCCTTGCAACCTTTAGGTCACAGTCCTTGCTCTTAGCATCCAGTGGGGCCAGTAAAGCCTACCAACATCCCCTAACGGGGTGATAATTGGCTGCTAAAATCTGGTCCTTAAAGCTGCCACAACATGGGGTTTGTTTTGAATTTAATTGCCTAGGGCTTATTTCTGCAAAAAAAGCAAATGACATGAGACAGGAAGACTGCTGAAACAGCACAAGTGCAAAGGGCATAGGTAATGTTGTGCTGCTGCAGGTTTCCTATGAAGCAAGGAAAAGAGACCGCACAGTTATTTGCCTACCTTGAGAACAGCTCCGATTGCTTTTGGCATCGTGTTTGATGCCAGGTTTCCCTGAACACAGGAACGGTGAAGCAATGCTAATGGGGCAGATGTCTTCCGTCTTAAGCCTTAAAAAGTCCATCTGTGGAACCACTGACTTCCACTTGACGTAACACATAACGAGATCTGATGAAATCATCAGCACACGTACTGCTTAGATAAATCCTTTCTTTGGTGCATCTTCCTTCTCTAAAATTCTTGGACATAATTTTACCTTCAGCTACAGAGGCAACACACAGCTATTGAAAATACAGGGATCTTGTCTCTAAAACAAGGCAGTTCAGGACACTGGTCATGAAATCTCCAAAATCAGCCTTAACCAGATCTCAGCCATCTTTATGCTCTGGGCTGCAGTCCTTTCCTGTTCCCTTTTGCAAATCAAGTCTCCCCTCCTTCAATCCTGATAGTTATATACAATATGATAAGGCCGAAACCGAGCCTCACGGCCAGCTACACACTGCCAGCATGCCAGGGTTCCTCCTGCTGAGAGCCATGCACAAAGCCACCCCAAGTCCATTGGTAGGTACAGACACACAGTCCAGTGCTGGGACTCATTGCCAGCTGCTGGCTGTAACCGTACAGCCTCAAAAGAGAAGCCATGAAGATATGCACTTGATGCCTCTTGACCCTCTCTGAGATTATGTCACTTTACTTGACAACTGACCTGAGCATGGGGTGGAAGATGGTGGCTGAAACCCTGCCAGGTGTGGGAGGAAAACTGCCATAGTACCAAAAGCTGTCACACAGGACATAACAACATTCCCTTCTCAGGGAAAAAGCAGAAATATCATTGCTGCGCTGACTTCCAGCATTACATGGAGCGTTCCTGCAGAATTTCCCTAGGGTGAGGTTTGACTCTGGCCAGAAGGCTTTAATTTAGATTTCAGAACTGTAAGTAGCCTAGTGTTTTAAGCAAACATTGAAGTTGTTGCCTCTGGATCATTCATGTTCTTAAGAAAGCATTTACTCCCACTGTATTTTTCAAGATGGTTATTCAGTATTTCCTTTCTCCCTCCACCTCCCTTATCATTTGCTGAACTTTGCTCATCATTTATAAATATACATGAATGTATATGCATTTGGTGACAGTTTTTCAATAAAACATTAGGGAGCTGCATTCAAAATTGCTCAGTCCTGGCTAAACTCTTTTCCTACTTCAAGTCAAAGTATCAGGGTGAATGAAGATAAGCCAGTGCTGATGGTTTTTGAAATAAGCCTGCTATTAGTGACTAAGAACAGTTTCCGCCCAGCTCTACTGTGGAGTGGTGAAAACACACAGTACTGCTGAAGTCTCTTGCCTAGTTGAGAAGGCTGGACAAAGGAACAACGAACCCATATGTAGCAAGTTCATTTCTTTGATCATCTTCAGACACAAACACACACTCGAGAAGTTTTGCATACTTAAGAATAGAGCACATAAAAGCAAATAAGACTGCTGTTTCCTTCTCAGTGCATTTGGTAAGCTTGAAGTTCTTTGGGGGGAAATGCAAATATTTTATTTTTCCTTAAACACTACATTCTATTTATTTACTAAAAAGAGAGCACATTCTCTTTAAAGGAGCTCTAAGGGGTGATGGGAAAGGATTCTCCAATCTGAGAATTTCTTCAGGCTGAAAGACAACCAAAAGCATGGCTGTTTCTCTAATATATTTATTCACCTGAAGGACAGCCAGAGCACTCAGTTGGAGATAGGCAGTGGGCAACCCAGTCCCACCACTTCCGCTGACTCTCTCTGCAAGCAGCAGGAACAAGTGACAGCCACAACGCTGCAATCTGAGCCAGGCCAGCCAGCTCCCGCAGAGCTCTGCCACTTCCAAAAGGACACACGCATCCCGCTCATGCAGCTCCTGCTGCAGGATTAAAGCCTGTACTTGCAATGCTAGTAGGATAATATGGTACCCTTGGGTGGATCAAGTGGGTGGGCTGCTGGAGGTCATTTTAGAAGGAATGACAGCAAAGCAGAAAATGGTTAACAGAATGACACAGCATCTACTTTGAGCTCAGTCAGCTCAGTACGGATTGTGCATCACCACTGACTGTTTCACTGTTTACAGAAAACAATCATGAGCTGCAAAATACCCCTGACTTACCAGAGAGGCTTCAGAAATGGAAGGTAGTCCAGAGCAACATCAGTGATTCTTCTGCTCAGACTCTTTTGGCAAGCATTGCTATAAAGAAACAGCTCTTGCCAAAACAAACACCCTCCTCCACCACAGAGCAGGAAAAGTGGAAGAAAATCTTTACGGAAGACAGACTTTTCCTACAGCAAGACTGACCTTTCAGTCTGTAATTGATGGGCTACAAGAAAGGTTGGAGAGAATGCCACTGCATTTAGAGGGTTTCATGGCATCCTCATAAACTTCACTGAGGATATTGATCGCACTGCTCCAGGAAGCCCTGGTGGAGATGCACTGTTAGACTTCAGCTGATGCTGACTTTTTCATAAAGCTATATATCAGCCAGAAATTGTTATTGATAGACGTTTTAGCAAGGTAATGGTGTTTTCAAAACAGCGCGACTAGAGAGGATACCCAGAATCTCAGCTATGGTTGGGCAGTGTTGAACAGAAAAAACTACCTACTGCTCTCGGCTATCTGCTGCTCATATTCACAACTAGAAAATAGCAAAGAGCAGAGGGAATAAACATCAGCCTGGGAAGCGGCGTGCAAGATTTTTTTCCTCTTTGTAAACTAGTTTGTGAAGGAAGGGCAGCATTTTAATGCTTTACATTGCCATGCAAGTACACAGTTGTGGAGTAGCCCATGAATTTGAAAAACTGGTATTTTTGTGTTATGATGTCTAGTGCAATTTCATTTAATCAACAATCCCTGACTACTTGATGGGTCACAAATCATCCACAAACAGAACTTCTTGACTTGCTACCACAATTTGAAACAACAATATTAAAATTCCTTATTTCAAATTTGGGGGGGGGGGGGGACAGGGAGAAGTCAAGGAAAGCTTTCCTTTTCTTCCACTTTTTCTAATCACAGTGGGCGAGTGTTGGATTATTAGCAGACTTTCCATTTTGTCTTGTCATCCCTCAGCGACATTCAATTGCTGGGTTTGTATGCGACACCACAATGAAGTCTTCTCTGTGGGTGGGAAGGGATGCGTGGCTTGCAGTTGGATACCCCCCACCAGAAACTTTAATTGCCTGTGTACAGTCTGCATAAGCCATAATCTTTAATGCAATTAAAGCTTTAACAGGTACTACATTACAGCACTTCTGCATAAGAGACATTAGAAGAAAAGAGGAATAACATGCTTCAAAAGCACAGGCTTGTGTTTGGGGAAGGGCATTTGGTTTTTCCACATTTGGAGGCCTGGCATTTTGCATCCCACACTGACACTAGAGAGTTGCTGGGAGGGGATCCGAGGTCTGCGCTATGTTCTTTTTTCCACTGTTTTTTTGTTTGCCTGTTGCATCTTACCAGCAGGTATTTTGGGACAACAGACTGACTTGGCTTTCAAACCTCTATAGTGTCTAATGTAATGGGAGCTTCCAGTCCAGTGTGTGACCTCAAGACACAGCTTTAGGGTTTTTAAATCACATCTCGATTTTATTGCAAGACATGCAATGCTGTGTTTTCCTTAGAAGTTGCAGCTTCTGGAGTCATGTTGTGTAAGACTATCAACTTACATTGGGGCAAGGACAAAACTGAACTAAGCACAATTTAACAGGTCAAATGTCAGAAGAGAAATTACCAGATATGCGTATTTTAAAGCACTTTTAGAACATGAAATTTTTGAGCACTTAAGGTTTTTTCTCCCCTTTCCCCCACTGTTATAAGGTAAACTACAGACATGTGTTAGCTGTCATCATTGGGAATGTTTCCCTTCATCTTTCATCCTGATGCAACCAATATTTACACTTGCAACTAAATACTCCAGTACCTCACTGAAATCTGTAGGACTGTATTTAGGCTTTAGGTTATCTACCCAAATTTATCTACGCTTCCTAGTTAATTTTATCTAAACAAATAACTGAAGAGATACAACTTTCTCCTCTCTTAGGTTGAGCACATTTTACTGTGACAACTGAGTTCTGTATATGCCAGAACTTCATATCAGTGCAAAAACACACAGATATATCATTTGCCACTGCCTCCCGCTACCTACATCCACACACACTTACATCCAAGTATTGATTTCCAGAATTTCTCCAAGGAATGCCAAAAATAATAAACAAAAAATAAATCAAAAGCACAAGCCTCTTTCCATTATGTATTAAATATCCTTCCATGAAGTTAGAACAAATAGGAGATGTATATAGAGCGCAATGGAGACATAAATCTAGTGTCGTAGTAATCGATTTCTGCCTTGTTCTTTTATTTCCAGTAAATAATGATCTCCAGATCTTTGATGGTGGCACTACAGTAAAGTCTGCTAAGGGAACGCAGGCAGTGTTTCATCTTTGATATAGCCAACAATATTGTCACTCTAAAATCATTACACTCACTTATTTCCTGTAGCACACTGGTAACAACATTTAGCAGGCTCAGAGGAAATTTACGGAGGGTATCCCCTCCAGTAACCTCCATCCAATCATGTATATGATCAATAACACATTTTGTTTTGTTCAGCGGCATGCAGAAAATATGGTTTTGTGCAGCAAATGATGCAGCTGTACATTTCTATTCAATCTTTAGCTGTCTAAAGAAGCCCCTGGAAACTATAAACAGCAGTCGTGTCTGGTTAAATAAAATTATATCCTTGTATGTAAATTAAAAACTGAAGAAACTTCCCTAGCCAACTTGATTTCTACAAAATCATTCAAGATTGTTTTTTGCTAGTGCTGTGCAAAGCATTAGCCTAATTTTCTGTAACTCAGATTCTGAAGGTTTTTCAATTTGGTGCATGATCAGACGAGAAAATAAAGTTCTAAATTGCAAATGAATCAATTATAAATAGTAACCCATGGTTGCTATTTATCTTTCAAAACAGCAAAAAGGAAGAATCTCAGAATACCAATAACAAAAAATTAAACTACAAGTCAGTGTTATAATCATCTGGAAGGTGTGATCAATAATATACATCTTAATTTCTTTACTGTATAGAAATCGACTAACAACAGATCAACCTCACATACTAACAAGGCAATACGGGTAAATAAGGAAAGAAAAATGCTAAGCTATTTGCTAACAATAACTATCTACTAAATATTTGCTAATGCTAAACTGCAGTCAGAAATAAAATGCAGGATTCCTGCTCATCATTCTGACCATCACAAAGGGTGAAATTTATCTAATCTAAAATCATATTCATCTCATCTAAATTCATCTCATTTAAAATCAACAAAAAAACCCTCTGTTTGAAGTAGTCATTCAGCCAGGTTTAATAAATAGTGGAAAGGATCCAGCAATACAAGGTTGGTAGGTGGAGCAGTATCTTTCATTAGACTGATAAAGTTGGGGGAAAAAAAAGACATTAGACTAATGTACTCATCCCTTACTGAGGCTCTGATCAAACAAGGAAAATGGCACGTTTTCCCCATCACTTTTATTTTTCCCACTTATACCTGTTGACTGATGAGTGCTCAGGGGATTACAACGTAGGCATCAAACTCTGGACAGATGAATCTCTAGCCAAACCTATCCCCTAAACAGGTAAACACAAAACACTCGGGACCTAATTCACCAATATTTCTCTCATAATTTCTTGAGCATTGAAACGAAGTGAAAGTAGCTTAATTTAAAGGAAAATTAACCAACCTACCCCCCAAGTTCACTGTGTATGTTATAAAGCAGGGAGCTTAACATGCATAGGAGACACAAGGTCCACTGAAGTGTACTAGATATCCAAGTGATATTGGTATGAGAGACACTATCCTGTAATACAACTAAAGAAATGCCGGAAGCCACATTTTAACATAAGGCACTAGAAAGAGGCTGAGCCGTTGAAAGCCAAGTAGCCCAGCTGAAGCTTTATCCGCACGTTCTCACATCATTTACTTCATCTATTTGACCACCATAATGACTTATGTTCATGTGTAATTTCCCAAAGCAGCCCCACATTTCACACTTCTACAAAGGGAATGATGTCCTTTGCTTAAATTTCTTTGGCTAAGTGAACATCTGTGGCAGGAAAAAAAAGATGACACTGGTGACAATTCAATTTGTTCCTCCAAGAGTTTGCCAATGTAGGCAATAGCAGCTGGTGACGATGCACACCTTAAGAACTTTCACATTAGGAGAAAGCCGCTCTCCTATTAGATTAGGACTGTAGAGACAAGAACCATTAAAAACTCGAGTGCCATGTTAGCTAATCATTACTTTGACAATAATTGTCACAAACAGAATTTCTTTATAGATTTTGGAGGGTTTTTTCTGAAACAAAGGAGACCAAGATGCTTAGCAATCTTGAGCTAAAAGGATTTAAACATTTAATCTTAAAGAGATGCTCCTGAGTTCCAGGCTAAAACAGTTTATAAAGGTCATAAAAAATTAACTTATCTTGCTGACTGAAGCTTTTTTAATGCACTCTAAGTTACAAAGGAATCACAGCTGGAGCCTTTAGGCCAATGTTATACTATATTTTTCTCCCATTAGCAAAGACAGCAAATATCTGCATTTGGATTTTACCACTGCAATCGTCTCCGATTCATTAGTCTTCATGACGGAAAATAAAAGCAGGGAGCCAGCTGGGTAGTTATATTTTGTACTTGTTTCACTGAATAGCTTTGCAGTTATGTCTGCTGCAAGAATTTAATACGAAAACTACTGAGGCAAGAATCATTACTTAACCTAAGCCAAGTTCTTTCCAAGCTATGAAATCAAAACTGGTATCTTTAATTCAACAAGCTGAAGGCAGCTTATAAAAAGCTAGGAAGACAATGCTCTATTTGTGTCTGTAACAAGAAATTTGGTTACAGGGGACCCAATTCAGCCAGCTGCACCAACGCATGCATTTGCATGGACCTATTAGATCGTGCATGAAGCAGCTCATTGAGTTTGGGATGCGAGGTTTTTGGTTTGGTTCACGGTTCCCAGCTTAACGGAAAACCTTTATTAGAGATGACATCCCTAAACTACATAGTCTTTCATATCAGAAAATTTGAAATCAAGTCAGGCCTTCCAAGGATGTTATTAAGGTTGTTCTTTGAAGTAAATTGATTTCTCCCCATTTGTATTAAGAATGAGATCCTTTGCTACTTTATGATATTACATTACTAGGTGGTGGAGGAAAAACTTTTTTTTTTTTAACATGTTACCTTTTCAAGCTGCAATTTTCCCCCACTTTGATTAAAATAGATTCCCACCACTCTCATTATTTATTACATATTCAATCAAGACAAGGGTCACCCTTCACATCCTACCTTAATCACGACGATGACAATAGAAACCTGATATGGTGCTGATCAACTGCCTTACAGAATCCAAGATCAAGCTCTGATTTCCTCAGAACTGAAACTTTTAATCTCTGCTGAGGACCGGTTGCCTCGTGGTTTGACAGAAGGGTGCCACAGATCTTGTCAGAGCCCAGGTGCACAACTCTTCCCTTTAAAATGGTAACAAATCCTAGCAGACAGGACAGAGAGGTGAGCTAAGAATAGGAGCCTGGAAGTGCAAACGTACAACACGTTTCCGTAGCACATTCAAAGCATTTTATGATGTTGATTTTCAAATATGACCACTGTGGTTGCTATACACTTGCAGTAATAGAAACAGTCATGCCATTTGTACAAGTCAAAATCTGTGCAACAGCCATAATTAAATACAAGGGTACAAAATGGATAGACAATGCCACAATCTCTGAAAGCACACTAAAGAACTAGATAAGTTCAGGTATTCCAATTATGAACTAGACCATACATTTAAACAACCTTAAAGCAACTAAAGTTTTATTTATTCCTAAGTGACTGCCCCCCTCCCCACACCCTCAAATTTAGTATGCTTACCAATAATACTTCCTGCCAAACAGGGGTAACCACACTTCTCAGGATAGCCTTAGAAAGTCTTAAAAAATAACTGCAGAGTCTTAATGAGGAGCTAAATGAATTCTGTAAGCATTTTTAATCAAAGCATGGCAGAACTTGATTAGACCAGATGTTCATCTAAACCTGCCTCTAGCAGTAGCCAGCAGTGATGCCTAGGGGAAAGGTTCAAAACAGGATGAACATATTTTGTACAAGGACTATACATGGTCTGTAAACCCAGTTACTTTCCAAATTACACAGCCTTCCCAGTACTAGAGCTATTAAGTTTTATAACCAGCAGAAGCCTGATCTGTGCTTAGAACCAACCCTGCTATATCCAGTCTTCTGCAAGAGCCCTCAAAGAATTTGGCAGGTAATTTCCAGCATGCTTTTATATCTACATAAAAGTAGCAGGCACTCACAGACAGGTATAAAAGTTTGAATATTGATTTTCATACAGATAACAGCCTAAACTTTTGATATACAAGAAAAGCACTTTGGGATCCCAATCCAAAACGTTGGGGTTTTAAGTGCAACATACTATAGCAAAGCCATCATCCAAAGTTGTTAAAGTCTAAGTAGGTAACTGTTTTGCCATATATGGACAGTGTTATCTCCATTTCACAGATTAGGACTCTAGGGACATAACAGCGGAAGAAGTTGCCAAAGTTTATGCAAAGAGTCTGTGGCAGAGCTAAAAAAAAAAATCAGTCATCTTTATATTATGCAAAAGATCTCCCATCCTTACCTTACAGCGATGATGTCTAGGTCAAGAAAAAGCTCATTTCTTAATCAGTCTAAACAGACTATCAACTAGTGAAAGTCGCAGGGAAGCCTGTGTAACAGATACCTTTCTGCTCAGCAAAAGGCATTAAAGCTGTTCCCCACATGCCATTATCACACCAATGCCATTTTCTAATATGTAATAAAACAAGATGACAGACAGTCATTGAGTTTTTGCTTTGCTTAGCACTGATTGTACAGCTGTAGCAAGAAAAAACATCTCCCTAATCAAAACCAGACCCTATTGCTATGTAACCTTCCCGCCGATGTGAAAGGACAGACATTTTTGTGCTCTTGCAGAGTTCCCCTAATTTCCCATGAACCCTGGCACTGGAGATCTCAAACCTTTGCATATTGTGAGTCATCTATTAGTACAAGGATTACCCTATGCCCCGTCAGATCACATTCCCTCCCCCCTCCCCCTCCAATGCAATCTGTCAGCTATAGCAAACACTTCAATAAAGTAACAATTTTAGATTTTTGGTTTGTCTTTTAATGTATTTTTAAAGAGGAAGAGGGTAAGCAGCTGATAGAACCCACCTGCTCTCTAAAGATGTCCCAGTGATGCTCCAAGCAAGCTTGAGAATATCTAGTTAGCTTTGCAAGTTCTACCATGGAGTGTGACAGTCAAAACAGAGTAAGATCTCTAGGCTTTAACCTAGTGAAGCACTTAGGCAGGTCTATAACTTTAGGCACACATTTAAATCCATCCCAATCCATCAAAACACTTAAGATACTTAATACAGGAAAGTGGTTAAGTCCTATTGACTTCCATAGACATCAGTACAGTAAAATTAAATCAAAGTGGGTTGCTCTATCAAGGTCTAATTATGGAAGCTCAGACCTTTTAGAATAGTATTTTTAGTACATTTCACAGTGAAAATGCTCACAGAAGGAAAATGCAGGTAGTTAATAGTAACGTACTTTACACCTGCATAGTAAGTTCCCAATGAAGATGATGCCAAAGGGTTTTGGAAACAGCAGAGAATTCAAGTCCACGACAGCCCTGTGGCAGCAGAAAATATCACTTATTGTCCATTGTACAAACTGGGGAAAGATATGTCAAAGCCTCGTGAATGATTCGTAAATCCACTCTTCAGTGCATTATAATGCTGGAAAAGTCTGATGCAGAACAAACTGTTCTCATTTTATAATGCTAGGTGTGTGCCATACTCTACTTCAGCATGGGTATTAGTTTATTCTGATTTTACTAGCATAAAGTATTAGCAGTTAAATGCTTTTTATGCTTCTGGGAATAATAATAATACATTTTATTTACCAATAACTCTATTTGATGATCCTTATTTCAAAGGAAGCAGACGCTGATTTGTATAGGTAAAGGGAATAGCTCCAGAAGTATCCTGGGCATTTTACAATAAAAGTAAATATTGTTTAAACATAGAAAGTGGGTTTGTTCAAGAATGGTCAGCATTTGATCCAATAATTCTCAATGGCACTCTAAATGCACTTCAGACCCAAGCATCAGTTAAAACACCCACCCAGCCGTAAGTGGAGTTTTGCTGCAGAAAAGACACATTGCCCGTTTAAGTCCCATTCTGCAACAGACCTTTTTGTCTTCTAAAGAGATCTCCCCAGTGACAAGTAGGAAGAGAGTTTGGGCCTCCTGGTAGAATCTAGTGTTATGCTTTACCTGAATGCTTTTTGACATGGCACTCCTGTTCTGCCTCACCAAGGCTTCCAGGCAGACAGCAGTCCCTTACACATACACACACAGTGCACAGTGTGCATTAATTCATGCTCAATTTTCAGATCAAAAGGCAAGATCTACATGCAGTGAGCTAACTAGCTTGCTTTGTTGCTGTGAAGTGCCATATGGGGAAAAGCAAACACCAGCCACAAAAGGCAAGAAAGCTGGAATGCTGTAGAAAAGATACTGTGTAGGGCCATAATGAAGCAAGAAAAGTGCATTCTAGGTATGCGGTATGCTATAGCTGGGAGGAGTGAGGGACAGAGGTTTGCAGAGTTAATACTGACTGGAGCCACCACAGAGTTTAGCATCTGGACTGCTTTATCTTCCCAATTAAGGTGAGGAATGCAAACTTTTCTTACAAGATCGGCTGTATTTCCTCTGCATAAAAACTTATCATGACAGCAGTCTCATAGTGCCTTAGTACTGGCCATAAGACAGCAAGAGACACTGCTAGAAACAATATGACAGCAGAGATATGCAGGAAGGTAAAAAGGGGGGGGGGGGGGTGTTAAAGATAAGCAGTAGGAAAAAACCACCTGAGTGTTTTAAGGTAAATTGTGCAGACTCCCAAGTTTGGAAGAAAAACCCTGGGGTTTTTGTCTCTTTTGTTTGCTTTTTTGTTTAGAATTTGTGAGTAGTTGAACAAAACTGTGCTCTGCTTATTTGGAAACAAGAAAGCAAAATTTAGTTTTTTAAATTGCCAAGAATTATATGCCTACTATTAATACAATAAGGTAATACTGAATTTCTAATATAATTAATAAGATTACAAGGGTTTTTTTCCCCAAAGTAAAATTACTCAACTCTGTATAAATGCAAGAAGCTCATTTCTGAAGCTAAATGAAAGCAGTTTTAATAGTTGATTAGTTAAAACTTAACATGCTGCTGCTTGCTATAAAATCCAGTTTGAAGAGGAGGACATCATTCAGCTGGAATTGAGGTTGATAATAGATCTGAAATAGAGATGTAGACTTACGTTCCTTAGCTTAAAAGTTACTGGTTACACTGTTTATTGTAACCGAGAGTACTGGAGATCTAGGAGGTAAGTCCTTGCCAAGTACAAATCAGTACAGATGCACTAAAGTCATGTTGGGTACCAGGCTGCATCTGCTGAGAAACAGGGATGAGCTCCTAGCCTTACTCAAGCAGGCGGGGGAGTGAATGCCTGAGCCTCTGACTTGTTTACACACATATGAAAGAAGCCCCATCCCAAAATAGTGAATGTAAAAGTGTGGAAAAGCCTTACTGCATAGATACAAACTACCACTGAACATCTCATAGGCAAACAGCAGCCTTGCAAAGCGATCCAGCTTTCAGCAGAGTTTGTGAGGAACAGTATTTACATTTCACTAGAGTAAAATAATCATCAGCACTATGAAGAACATCCATCTATAAGAAATGCATGGCAGGGTAGTACCTAATAGGCTAGCGGCACGAGAAAGTCCTGCAGATGGATTTGTACTCTGTTGAACATGCATGCATTTATGTGTTGAAGCACAATATATTTTTTGCCTTACAAGTCACTTTAAACTCTTCTGACCTGGTCCAGGCTCTGCACATTCACATGGAAGGTGGCCTCTTCTCAAACAGGGCACAAAGCCACCTAATCTTTTTCTTTCTATTTGAATTTTTATTCCATGATCTTCTTTGCTTTGACTTGTTTTATTATCCCTATATCCTGCTAGTCTTACTACTTATCTGGGGGAAAAATAAGAACAAAAAGCCTCTAGAAATTCTGTCTCAGCTCCTCTCAGACAACAGTGTATAAATAGCACTGGTGTATACTGGTTTGCCAAAATACAAGAAGGTCAGAAAAAACATTTTCTTTTGAAATGAAAAAAAGAAGGCAAACCCTAAGAATTTTAACAGCCTTGACATGAGAGCAACATAATACCAGCCTGAATTACACTTGGTACCAGACTCTCATTGGAAACCCTAGATTACTTTGTTCCTGTCCCTGACATAATATTCAAGGCTGGGTTTATATTTGCACAAAATGGGGCTGTTCACTCGAGTCCATGCAAATCAAACACTTGATTTATGCATCGTTCCACTGGAGGGTGTAACATTAAATTTAATTTTGTAAGAAAAGCCTGAGGTGCCTCTATGCCTGGGGCTGACATTGTGAACTAGGGAGAAAGGTGCACAAGAATTCATTACTGTTTCCAATATGCGAAATGCAGCATTTGAATGAAACATTTGTCTCTTGTCAAAAGGGAGTAATGTCTATTCTTTGTAAAAATATTTCTCCCCCCCTTTGATTTTATCGCCAATTCAGCATATTGGGACCTAGGGTTACAAACGTAGCTCAGACTTGTGATGATGTTGGGGATGAATTACACAAAGAAATGGAGAGGCATTGGTTGGTTTGTAATGTGGCTACAAAGCATAGATGTTGATGTATAAAGTTTAAGGCCACCAGTAGGAGCACTTCATTGAAACAATTAATAGTGCCATTTTTTTCTGAGCTTATCCACAAAAAAGTTACATGGAATAGTCTTCTGTCAGCTTGAAAGATCATTTTTCAGTTACCTACACCTACTTCCATCTTTTTTTATCCTTTATTTCAGGACAGAAGCTTAAGAACACCAGGCAAAAGTTCCTCCAGCAAACTCTACCCTGACACATATTCAAATCAGATTGCCTCAGTGTGGTCCAATGGTTTGCACTGTCCTTCATCCTAGGTAGCATCAGGTAAGTTTCAGTTAGAACAAGGCCTCCTCATTACGTAGCCTTTTCCAGCTGCAGATCACTAGAAGGCTCACAGAAAAAATTTTTCCACATTTCAGATGCGAATAAAGCACAGCACAGAGTTGAAAAGATAAAAGGTCAGAAATCAGGCAAGATGGAAGCGAGATCCGGACTAAAGCTAGTCCTACACTGCAGCCCTCTGTGGCTCCATGTTATATAATATATATTATAATATAATCCATATATAATATATTATATATACAATCCATATATAATATAGTCCATAATATAATCCTTCCCTTGTCTTCCCCTTTCCCCCCCACCCTGCTCGCTAGCAAACCTACAACCCAAGAGAGCAGGAATTCTTCTCACTGTAGTACCAGAAAAACTGAATTCCAGCATCCCTTGGGAACTTCTTGTTATTCCAGAAATAGAAAGGGGAAAGAAAGCAGTAGAGGGGCCAATTCACCGTATCTTTTACACTAAAATAAACTGCTTCTAAGTTTGGCTGAAAATGATTTCTCATTAGTTTTGGTATATTCCACATAAAACCGTACTAAAAGCAACAGCAGAGCCATTTACAGTGATCCAAACCAGAAGTAGGAATGAAAGGCAACAGTGCAAGATACATTAGCCAAACTTCTTTGCCAGTAGTGAAGCAAGCTAAGGTTTAGTTGTATTGAATAAAGATTTATGTGGTAATGGAGTTGACCTGCATGTCCTGAAAGTCAGGTTTAGCAGAACATGCGTCTCTTGTTCCCAGTTCATCGCTGGCTGTGCTGCAGCTGTAGGTCTGCATGAGAGTTAGGCGTTCTCTGCAGGAGCTGGACACTGCTCCTTCACTAGGACACACTGAAGTGTAACATAGTTTTCACCTTATTTTCTTGCAGGAGACTAAACATCTCCTGTGTATAATTACCTTTAAAATCGCAGTGTGTCTCAGAGAAACAAACTTCCTATCTGCAAAACCTTTTGAAAAGTGTATGTAATTTTGGCAGAAATTTTTCTCCTTGAAAACATTTGCAGAAAAGGCTTTTGAACAGTTTATATTTCCATGCTGAAACAGTGTTTTCCTCCAAATTCATTAACATTTAAAATAGGTAAAGAAAACCCCAAATATTGCAGGGTCAACAGAAATATTTAACATTTCACGCAATTCATTTTATTTTGGTATTCTGTTTCAGCAGGAATATTTTTATTCTGAGTCAACCCCAAAGATTTTTCTGATTTCACAGTCGAGCTAATAAAAGTATTCCAGTATTCGCACAGCCCTAGAGCCATGACACTCTTACCCATTTTGTCCTGAAAAAAAAAAAAAAAAAGAAAAAAAAAATCACACTTTCAAGGTCACTCTGGAGCACAGATGTCCCATGAGGCCAAGCTTCTGAATAAGTTGTTCAGCTTGCCAAACCTTGATAGACTCTTGATCTGAAATCTCAAAGCTATTTTCTTTGTTCAGCTAATGAACAGTATGGTGATGAATACACATAAGGTAAAATTGATCCACTTAATTCATCATTTGTACATATGTATGGATTTAAGCCCTTTTAAATGGATTCTGGGATTAAACACCTATACCTACATTCACAGGCCGTTCAAAAATACCTAAGGGCATTGTGGAAAGTTTTGCGCCCGATTCTTGGAAATTAAAAGACTGACCCAGGGTTTGGTATTTGCAGCTTTTTTTTTAAAATGGGATGTGTTTTGCTGGCTTGCTAAGTAGCACCCATGGAAGGTTTTATTTCCAGCTGCACAGCCCAGTTTCCTGAGTAGCTGCAGTGGAGAGGTCACTGGAGGGTGCACCCAACTCAGAAGAAAAACAAAACACTCCAAACCCAAACAACAACGAGTTAGGTAAGAACACAAGCCAGAAAATTAAACCGGGAGCAGTAAAATGACAACTGTTAGGAAGCCAATTTCATCCCTAGCTTTCTGCATACCATTAACGCTGGTTATCTTTAGGACCTTCCTCATCATCATGTGTTCAAATGCTTTTCCAGCACCATTTAAACCCTACTCAGGGGCAGCAGTATTACCGTCAACCTTACGCAAATAAAGTCCTGACAGTTCAGCTGAGTAATACAACTCAAGAACAAAGACCAGCTACCTCAGTTAAGTGCTTTTTGTTTAGAAGGTACAGATCTCTATCAGCATCCCCCAGTGATTTTCAATTTTCTTCACTTTAATCAAGCTTGGATGTTTTTTTCCTTCCTTTTGGAGTTGCAGAAGCTTGCATCGGGAATTTAAAGACTTAGTGACAGACTAACCTTTTGGAGCTGGCTTTTGCTGCCAGAAGTAGTCCAAGACCTCATAGCCTTGCAGACCATGGCTTGAAACTAGCTAGCTCAGTCCCAACCACGTTTGAGACAGAAACACTATCAGGTGCCTCCTGTGACACCAACGATTGATTTCTGTATTACCATATAGGGCCAGGTCAAACAAACATCTTGATTACATTAAAACTATTCATGATTTTCCACACTTGCTATTTAGAAGGTGGCATTTAATGTATTAAAAATTGCCTTACTAAAGCGAAAGAGCTAAGTAAAATTGTTTTCTCTTGCTTACTAGTATAATTATGAAATAGTTTTAAAGGCATTTTTCCTCAAAATGCTCTAACACATGTAGTCATGCAAGGCCAAAAGTTGGGATACTTGCCTTGCTATAGGAAGCCAAATAGCTACTGGTTCAATGGAAGGCCAACATCAACCCTTACAGCCTTGCAGTTACTTTCTCAGCGGACACAAGATATTCAAGAATCTGGAAGATACAGATGATCAGCTCAAGCTGAACCCACATCAGATAAATTGAGTCATTATTTACATGTTCACAAAGGCAACAGACTTTACTCCTGTTTGAAGAAGCATGTTTAATTTAAGAAAGTGTTTTGATTTTAAAAAATACGAGCAATAAATAAAAAATACAACTTTGATAAATTGCTACTAGAGTTATTTTCTCCCATAGTCTATGTTTGCTGATTTTCAGATAGTGATTTTCTTACCCAGTGATCTGGGTCTCTGATCTTTAATTAGTTGCCGTTCTTCCTCCTTTCCTGAAAGTTTTACCTGCCACTGATTTGGTGTATCCTGCCAGGCCACTAAGTGTTAGATGGTTTAAAGCCAAGGATCAGTCCCAGCAGACCCCACTAGAAACACACACGCGAGTGAGCATCTGCTCAGAAGTACCTTCTGAGACTTCTCTTACCCAGTGCTTCAAGCAAAACAAAGTGCTGTGTTGGCATTGTATCATCCTGGCGTCTCCATTCAAAATCTCAGGCAAAAATTAAGCAGAAGTCTCGTAATCATCTATTTCAACATTATCAAATCGGTCCTTGGCCAATTTTTATAAAGTTCTTGAAATGCGACTTAGCAGAGCCTTTTTTCCCCCCTCCCCCTTAAAAAGAAGCATCCACTTTAATGTCGCTGTTTAACATCCCTCACATTGCTGAAATGGAAAGCATAATCAGCATCACATGATTACCACTTCTACCTCAAATACAGGACAATATTTTTCTTGAGCAGCTCTGCTTTTTCATTTCCAAATTTACTCTTTCCTCCAGCAACAGACCAATACCATTCCTGAGGTATCTTTTATTCCTGACATAACTGAAAAAGATATGCTTGCCATCCTCTGACACACATTTCTCCTTGTGTCCTTTGGCTTCCGTGCCAACTTTCTACCATTCTTAGCTTCTGATTTATATTAGTTAACATAAGCTTTCCCCTTTCTTCCGTTTGATATCTGTTTTACAACTGCTTTCAAGTCCCCTCTGAGCAAGACTGGTTTTTCAATTAAGTTTTCTCATCTGAAGAACCGGGGAGGAGAGAGTTACCCACTAGTAAAGCACCCTTGAACAGTTTAATCGTTTAAAATGTTTTCCACAAATGCCTTGCAAATGTTTCCAGCTGAGTCACGGAGTTCAGTCCCACTAGCTGAGGCACCCATGTCATACAGATCCTTCCATATACTGACCAAACGCCATCCTGCACCTAAGAGCTGCCAAGAGCAGGAGGGAGGAATGCCCTCATTATCCCAACAGGGAACAGCACTAAGCAGCAGTCTTCTAGTTTCCATCTGAAACCAGTTTGCAATTTATTTTTGATGAGTTGGTGCTGACAGTAGCCTCTCTTTTCCAGAAATTTATTCTCCTGATAGATTTATAGAAAACAATGACATCACCTCTGAATATTGCTAGGATAAGCAAGCCATGCTCTTTCAGTCCTCTCTAAAGCGATAGTCAGTTCAGTCCTTTCGTTATCCCAGCGTCTCTTTTTTGCGCTTGTCCTACGGTGAGTTCACTTTGTTTGTGCTTGGCTTATCCTGAACGGTACCAAGCGTTCTGCACGAGCTCTCCCCAGCACCTCTGACTCATGCAACGGCATCAACATCTATTCTAGACTAAGATATTTACCTTTTTTATGGTCATCTCACTTTGGGGGCCTACATCCATCCCATCATTCCTTCCTCCTCTTCAGCCATTTCCCAAATAATACATTCTCACTTTCCTATAAATGTACTTAAGATAGGAGGTACTCGGTGCATTTTGTGCTGTTGTTAAGCCATGTATTTCTATGACCCCAATCTTCAGCGCCACCCTCTTCTGCTTGATATCCCAGCTCTTCTGTTGACTCTCACATATTTTCAGTTTTAGCACAAAGCTGAATGTGCTCAGAATGTCACAGATAAAAAATTCAGCAAGATCAGCTGAAGACCAACCCCTGAAGGAAGAAATCCTTAGCAACCTTCCTCCAAACTCTGCAGCCAAGCTACCTCCCATCACAGCCGTTGTAGCTGCTTCCCTGGCCACCTTCCCCTTGCATCAACCTGTTTTTTTCTTTCTTCACTGAGTTTCTCATGTGGGAAACCTGTTGTACTTATGTCTACAAATCAGTGACCTTAGCCTAGGAAAGACAGATGCCAGGCTAATCTGTCACAGTTTATCTTTAGTAAATGAATATTGGTTTTGATCCCGCTCAGCATTTCTCTTCATATGTTCAACTACTCTTTCCTTGACAAACAGCTTACACTATTGTAACTGAGTAGAATACTATAATCTAAGCAACCCACTATTAAACAGAAAATAGAGATACTACATTATTGCTATCCAACCACATAGTACTAAGGTACATAAAAAAATCAAGTCACCTTTATCTAATCAACTACATTCTATCACAGTAAGGTCAAATATTACATTGCCCCAATCTGAATGAATTTTCTGAGAAATATACCTCTATGTATACTTAGAAATTCCACAAATATTTTACCACTGCTTGATTATCTCACTGTATGAGATAACCAATATGATTACTCCTACTGTAATGCCTCATAAGAATGCAACTTACGGAGCTGCTGGTTTTGTTCCTTAGTGTGATTTGTAAGCCTACAGATTTTCTAAGTTGTACCATATAGATGCCCTAACTGAATGCAATGTGTTGGAAGCACTCAAAACTATTTCTCTGGTAGGGATTTTAGCATTGAAAATATCCCCAATAGTCACAAAGGAGAAAGTCACAGATACAAGGCATGGATCTTCCCAAGTCTTGCAGATATTTTCAGCTGCTTAAGTTCAAAATGACTAAAGATACTCACAAAACCATTTCAGGAATACTATTCAACATATACAAATGATTTAGGACTAAGGACAATTAGCACCAGGGCAAGACAAGATGGAGTAAAAATTGCCTACAAAGAGAACAGACTTAACATCAGATCGTTATTTAGTCTTTAAAGAAAAACAATTAAACTCAAGTACTAGAAACTGAAGTTAGATAAATTCATGCTAAAGGTAAACTGCACATCTTTAGCAATAAGGCCAATCAACCACTGGGACATCTTTTTCCTTAAAATAGGAAATTGTATTAATGTCCATTCTTGAAAGAGAGCTGGGCTGTCTCTTAGAAAACTGCAAACCAACAACGTGCTCTTGGTCTCGATACAGGAATTGCAGGCATGCTCGAAGCAGAAAAGGACCACGTTACATTACCCAGGACGTCCCATTTAGGCCTACATTTTTATTTTAGCAGTCTATTTTACCAAAATGCCTGTTGAACCAAGGGGGGGAAAAAAAAAAGCACACGAGCATGCAAGCGTTATCTGCTCTAGCTCTCATTTGCAACCACCCCTGTAGGTTTTTTGTCCCACCTAATTCAGCAGCAATGCTAAACTTGCTGTAAACTCAAGAACACTAAAAAACACAAAGAATTCTAAAAACACCTGTTGGTCCCCAAGACAAGAAGCAAGCTATCATCAAGTCTAAGAACTGTACAGAGCACTAGTAAGAGTTGGCTTTTCTCTAGGTTTGTCATTTGTCAGAGGGCTTTACAAAGGGAGTCAGAGACAGTTTGTATTTTTACAGATGAGGACAGCAGCACAGAGAGAAAACCCATCCAGAAGGCCAGTGACAGTGTCAAAAATAAACCTCAGACCTACTGCATCCATCTATAGCGCTTTATTCACAAGACCGCATTATGAAGAGAAAAACAGCCACAGTCAAGCATGTGCACACATGCGAGCCTCCTGCCATGTACTGTAGTAAATGCATTTAGTAAGATGCCTCTGCACAGCTTTGGCACCTACATTCAGGTCCCCTTCACACTGCCAGGCAATGCGAATGGAGTGTTAGGGCAAGCAGGACTTGGGCTTACTCACTGTCCTCACTTAGTGACCATCACTGCTTCTGCTGAAAAGTTCTAACTGTATCGTCTAAGGATTTATTCAATTTTGTACCATTCAGGATTTGTAAAATAAATATAACCTCAATATATTTTATTGCTTATTGCTAAGTGGTTGCATAAGCAAAGACCTTTTCTCATACCTAAAATGCCTATGTAATCAAAGTCAAAATTAAGTAGACCAAAGCACCCTCTGCCTTGCAAGAGGCATCTTTGAAGTGCCTCTCTCATGCAGGTTTAAGATAGACCCTTAAATTTCCATTACCAGAGTGTTCTCCCCTCCCCCACAAAGAATTCAGTGCATTTACATGGGTCAAAAATGCTTCAGACCTCATTATATGAATATTGATTTCAATAAGGAAATCAATAGGCATGAAGAAGCAGTATTTTCAAAATGTTTTTAAAAGGACTATAATTGAAACCTTCTCCCAAATCTTGCACAGGGAGTGCTGATACACAAGTTGCTGCTTACAAACAGCAATCCAGATGCTGGCATTTTGTACAGCTTTTTTGGCCTGGACTTGATTTCTCATGAAGTCCACCACAGTTCAGGTCTCAATTTCATAAGAAGCTGCATCCCAAAACTGTGTTCAAGCACTTACTTAATACTCTTTCTCTAGTAATAATTAGCCTATTAATTTTTGAAGCCATTTATGTATTTAACCAGGGTGGTGTGAGAGAGCAATTAGCAGGTCCCACCACAAACATCAGATGTGAATTTGAGCTTCTCTGCAGATTTGCATCAAGTCTGCCTCAGGCAGCTTAGTTCAAAACAGGAATCTGGCCAAGGGGCTGTTCAACCAAAGCTATCTGGATACTTGTATGAGCTACAGGCACTTCCGTGGTCACAGCAGTCCAAGCTGTTCAAACCTCAGGATGAACAGAATGAATCACTTTTTCCTCCTCTTACACAGATTCACTTTTACACGCAAAGACCTTGACATTATTTGCCTGTTCCAACGCACACTAACGTCCAAGAACATTTACTCTTTGACCTTTCTGGTCTGGAGATCAGGTCTTTACTAGCTGTTATAGTAATTACTAACACAACTTATCTGCTCAAAAGTCATTAATTAAAAGTTAACAGGTAAAGTAAACACTGAAGTCTACTAGACACTATCTTGTATTACCTATGACACTACTGTGCAAGGAATACAGTTCAATTTTCCAGAAATTAAAAACTGTCTATAAATAAGAGGGGGGGGGGGAAGTGTCTTTGTGCTGCACTAGTTTCAGCTATGTCTTTCCAACAAGACCAAACAGAAAACTCTTGAGGCCCAAGGCCAGGACTATTTCTGCTGTCATGTCAAAGCATAGTTCTGCGTTATACCTTATCTGCTGTAAGTCTATGAAAAGTCTTTTAGCTATTTTCCCGTTTCCTGCTACTAACCCTTTCATCAGCTCTAGTAGTTATGTCCTCTTGGGGTGAAGCACACAGCTACTCACTTTTCTCCCCCTCCTTGGCGGGTTCATTTCTTACCAGAGCAAGTACAACTGGAACTATGTCCTTTAGGTTCCACTGTGTCCATGGCGCAGTTTGAGACCATAGCCTGCACCAAAAAGGCCATGCAACATTGTTTACAAGACTTCTTTGATGGCAAGTGACACCTCAAACTCAAACCTTCAGAAATGTTTTAGAAGACTGAAAACAGCAACAGCTTAACAACAAAAATTATAAAACCTCTAAAAACGGTGCTTTCTTTGGCTCTTTCACATTTAGATGATAAACTATGATTGGACAGATACAGAACCCACTTCCATCCACAAAGACTCCCATTAATTTCAGTAATCTTCATTTCAGGTCTGTCACATTTGTCCTCCATTTGATAGTTCTGTTGGATAAAATACTGTAAAGTTGCTCTTTTCCCACAGGAATTGAATGTCACCAATGACTACCATCAAAACTTAAAAGGGCTACCGTCCAATTCAAAACATAACCCCTCTTCTACTTCTTAAACTTTCAGGCTCAAGAAGCAGTTATCAGCTCCACAAAAATGAGGACAATGTTGCTTTCAAAACACAGACTCTGCTGGGCAGAAAGCCAATAAAACCCAGCACCAGGTTCCTCCTCTGTCATGTACACAGAGATGTAGCCATGAACATAAACACAGCTGGTAAGCTTCAATTTCTTTCCTTGAGGGGTTTTTTTTTTTTGAGTTCAAAAAAGTACAAATTCATTCAAGCCGAAGAATAGAAGTGGGGACCATAAGGCAGCAATAAGCATTGGTCGTCATGATCTTTTCAAATTAAAATGTTCTTACTAGAAGCAGAGCAGAAAGACAGAGCAGCAAACAGCAAGAAACAAAAGGTTCAAGGCAAAGGTATCAATTTTAAGTCTTGGAATAATCATTCAAAAACAAATTACTATTCATACACAGACCTCTCTCTTGCACTTTAGTGTTAATATTAACAGAGTTAAGGGAGGGGGAAGGGGAACCAAAAAAGCCTCATTTTCCACTTTCTTCCATCCAACATGCAGTCATTTTTCTCCTTTAAAAATATTTTAGATTGTTTGCCTAAAGTCAGCATGTTCATGTTTTACTAATCTTGAAAGGCTTTAATTACATAATTGCCAATTATTTTACATTTCAATATGAAAATATGCTTCGGAGTGGGGGGGGTGGGGGCACTTGCCTTTACAGCTATTGTTGTCAGTGATACGTAAAAGGCACCATATTATTGATTCGCCATACTAGATAATGTCCACCTTTTAGTGAAAAAAGATGATTTTAGAGTTCCAACAGATAACATATTGAAGGAAGATCGCCCAAGCAGATCAGCCAAGATTGCACAGTGCCACAATCGCAGCGACTGAATTTCAGTCTTCTTACTCCAATGGTGAGATCCCCAGCAGTGGCCTCTCACATCCTGCAGCTTCTCAATGCAATCCATGGCCTCCTTGGTGAAATACAGTAAGGTTTACTTGGAGTCCAGTGAGGTGAAAGGGGGGAAATTCCCAGAGAAACAAGAGTCTTTCATAACTGGAGTCAATGTGAGAGAGGGTCAAGACTTTGTATCTATTAGCTATGCTTGTGAAATGTTTTTAGATCAGTTTGGGTCCTTCCTCACTTAAGTGAGGAAACACTCTCTGCTTTAAGTTAGAGCAGATGCAAAGCCCGATATCAGCGGGTTAGAGCCACAACTAACATAAATTAGAGCCATTTAAGTCAATGAAACTACACTGATTTAAACTGGCTGCATCTCCAAAGATTAAATTGTGTTGTCATCAGGAATCTGATGGGGAAACAGATGTAAATAGCAAGGGCTTCCTGAAAAGTTTTCCAATATGCTAACATATTATTCTGAGATAGAAGATATCAAAGACAGAACAGTCACGTTTTCATAATAAATTGTAGGATGGGATAAATGCTAAATCCCCTTTCTATATCTTAATTGCATTATAGAAATCTGCACTTCATTGTCATTTTATAACCATGCATGTGTCATTTAGTCTGGGGTCGAGCATAAAGAGGCAGTTAATCTCTACAGTTCCAAGTTGTTAAAAATGCACAGTTTTACATATTGGAATCCTGAAACATTTTAATTCCTTAACATATGCAGGACCACTAAGGGGAAAATAGGTATATGGGGGGGGGGGGGGTGCATGCTCATTCCATCTCTCACAGCCTTTCATATACAACATGATTCAGGATTTATCTGCAAAAAAACATTAATGAAGAGAACATCACTGAACACAAGGTTTTTGCAACCCAGAGTCTCAATGCTCTCTCTTCCCAAGAAATTGTATGGAAGCTGAGGACATGAAACATCTTGCTGGATCAAGGCTCCAGCATAAACCAAAATATTAAGCTCATGTTATACTGGAAGACTTGGTACAAGTTCCTTCGTGTACAAACAAATGCAGTAAAGTGGTCGACATCAACTTATTAAGGGACAAGCCTCATTTTCCATTAGCTTAATCCCCTTTAGATCAACATGCAGAATATTTCCCATAGGCCTTTTTGATAAAAACAAGGATGTCCAAGATGTCCTATATACTGATTTAAGAAATAAGCTGTGATGTGCCAGCACTGCTTCAGTGAAGATGACTGCAGAAGGCATAGGTTAAAGGAAAATCCACAGGTTATTTATATTTACCATCTGCTTTGATAACCATTGACAGGATCAGTCCTTGGGAGATTTCAAATCTTTCAAATCAAAGCCAACCCACCCGGTGGATCCACCTAAAAACATCCAGTGCATTACAGGGAAAAACTGAATGTTCATTCTCTGGGATAATGAGCTAGATCACTACTTGATTTCAAATCTAGAAGAGGATGGGCTGGCAAGTTTACCCTGAATCACACCTAGTTCCATCCTGCACAGAACGTGAGGAAGAAAGCGGCATGCCTCACAGCAGAAGTCATGCTACGCTTGGCAGAACCCAGCATCTGTGACTACAAGCAGCGTTCCCCCCCACACCGCAAGCATGCAAGTCACTCACAGCTCAAGTGGACAAGTCTCTTGGAAGAAGGCAGACCCCTTCACACAAACCTTGAGGCCACATGACAAGTGAAATGATTTAATCTTAGCAGACTCCCCATCACTCATCAAGCTGTAATTTTTCCTGGTAGTTAATCTAAAATGTGGGCATAGGTTCAGTGAACAGAGCATATTTAAAAGCGAGACTATCAATTTTCTTATCCCCAAGTGATTTAGGAGCCTTAGGTCCCACACTGACTTTGTACAAAGGCTGAACTTCCTCACTACTGCAGAACTGATGAGAATTAAGGCACCATATGCAAGGAGTTTGAAACTAGTCCAGCAGTGGAATTCAATGCAACATTAACAAACTCACTGGTTCTTTCCAGGGTAAATATACTGGAATGTTACTGCAAAACCAGCAATTTTGTCTATTGAACTCTTACCCTCAGACCAAATTATACTGAAAACACAGGCATTTTGCCCATGGACTGAGCCTGCAAACAATAAGAGCATTAAGCTAATTCTTTCAGATTTATGACAGACCTATCTGCCTTCTACATGCATTTTATAGGCATTTGCAATAAATTAACTAGTAAAGGCCAGCTCAGTGGCACAAAGACAGCGTCATGCATAGACAAGTAGTAGAACTGGATATGAATTGCAGGACTCATCATCGCTCACTGAAACGATAAAACCAAGTTCCAGCCCCACAACTTACTAGAAGTGGGGCAGCCACATGTCACATGCCAGCAACAGCAGCTGGCTGCCTACTGGCTGCTTTAATGATGCCAAAACAAAGATGATAGGCTCCAGAGTCCTGTTCAATCACCTTTTCCTAAGGAGAGTGAATAAAAAAGGCTGCTGCAAATACAGAGCTGTTAAGAGTTTCGAGAAGAGACACAGAAATCCATGACTCCATCCCACCTACAAGGAGGAAAAAACATGTTAGCACAGGACTGGAACTGGATTTTCTGTTTCAGGAGGAATTACATAAAGGTTTGGAGGTTATTTTGCTTTAAAAGAATAATAATAAGAAAAAGGGCCTTACTCCTGTAGAGATGGCTTTATTCAGGTCAGATTAAACAATTCAATGTAGAGTTCCAAGTTTTTGTTCTGGTTATTCTATTATCTACATCATTTAAAGAGTTCAAATGAAATTTTCTTTCATTTTGAAATGGAAAAATGGAAGATCAATATTAATATCAGTATTAAAAGGGTGAAATCAGTGGGTTTCAACCTCAAAGCATCAAACTCCATCTTTGTGCTTATCCCTCTCCTTTTTTGATTAAACTGAACTTTCTGAGAAACATTTAGCCTCTGATGAACCACCATTTTCTGATGGAAATGTATTACTCTGAGCATATTCTGCTCTGCTCTGTGAAAGTGTATTCCCAAAGAGGAGAAAACAGGATGGCATGTTCTTTCCTACCCTCTTTTATAGAATAATTCTCCAAGTACTCTACTAAGCCTCTCTGTAGTGCTAATATTTAGTGTAGAAAAGTCTAATCACAAGTAAAGGTAGTGATACTTTAGAGCACTAACCAAAATCAGCACTTTAGTATTGCTTGTAAGGAGGATGGGAGGAGTGGAGGAGGGGAAGCAATGATCACTTGATATAAGGGCTAACATATTTGGTTCACAGAAAGTAAAGGCTATTGGCTTCAGTCATACTGCAGCCTGAAAGGTTTTCATTTTGAGCCTAACCCCAAAACTGCACTTATATAGCAAGTCTTGAAATGCTCATAAATGTAGAAATCCCAGTGAACATAAACAGTTTGTCCAAGTGTTTAGAGTCACAAGAATTAAACCACCTCTTCTGTTTGGCATCTATTTTGTCTGTAATCTTGACAACTGCATGCAGGTTGTGTCATTTCTATTTTATACGCATAGTTAAGATTTCTGCTCATATAGGAAAAAGATACTTAATTTCACGATCTTCTAGGCCAACAGGACAATCATCTCAGGGGAAAGAAAATGACAACTAGGATTGGCTACAGTAGAAGTCCTTTAATGAAGTAATACTGTTTTCTTTACTGCATTACAGCTGCACTCAGAAATTGTCCTTATGATAGGCTGTTGCACATTACATGGACCTTCTATTTTTAGCCTTTCTGCTTTTCCTTACTCCTCCAGCCTTTTCTGGGTGTTTTTTTAATCTCTTGTATTGGCCTCTAGAGCCTGTTTGGAGCAATATTGTGAGGCAAATGACCAGACATAATGACTTTCCAAGGTCCTTGTGATTCCTTATTAACATTCAGTTAGCATAAGTCCTGACTTTATTATTGACTACATTGAATACACAATACACTGACCTCTGCCATCTGCAACTAAATCTCTTCCTGCAGATCTATCAAAGTGATTTCATACACAGAGGAAGTAGAAGAAAACAAAGCAGTAGCTACTTATCTTTTCTGTCCTGAGAAACTTTAACACTCTGTGGGAAAGGCTGCCTTCCCCTCACAGTGTTTTACCGTCATTAGTATTCCATGCTTTTGTTGCTTTTGCTAAATACCGGAGCATAATCTCAAAGATCCAGGGGAAAGAGGAGGGGAAGTACCATACCAAAACCTTCAATTTTAACATAGAAAAAAGTAACAACAGACAGCCTTAGTGAAACTTCATTTTAAACACATGCCTTAAACAGTTTTGTAAACATCTTGAAGTTATCGAAGTGTTGTAGCATCTTCAGGCACCAAGAAAGGTGCTACAAGGAAATGTATGGCATCCTCTGACAACAAGCAACATCTGTTCCACAAATACATAAGCAAATGGTTTTCCACTGCTAATGTTCATAACCTATTTCTCATCCCCAAAGGCAAGTTGGTGCATGCAAAAGAGCAGCACTGTAAGAGGAGAAAAAATGTCATCGTCACGGAGAACTCGGGCACAAACCGCTGGAGCTCCGCTTCAGTGGATGCTGAAGAGTTTTATAGGAGCCACAAATGAGAATTTCACCTCGCTTAAAGCACTGAAACACCTAAAAGACTGAGAAATCAGAAAAGACAGCAGGGAGCCAAAAGCACATGCTTGGAAAGCTTTCTAGTACAGAGCTACTGAAATACTTTGTTGAAAGTTTCTTTTCATGAAGATACACAACATTTGGCAATATTTCTGCTAGGAGAACTGTGAAAACACTCTCAGGCACTAAAACCAAGGAGTTAAGCTTTTATCCAGGACACACGAGGCCAGAACTCAAACCGCATCATAGGTTCGGTTCAAGAGCAGCCCCCTTTGAGAGCTCCACAATCAAATAGATCCAATACCCAATCTGTATTTCAACCATCGCCTAACCACATAGCTAAACCTACTCTTCAAAGCGCTCATGTTCAAGCAGGAAAGCAACATCTGTCCGATTATCTATGTCTATCTATGTCACACACTGTATCACACCACAAACCACAGCAGCAAGAACTGCTTTCCACAAGAAAGCATGGCAAAACTACCAATAGCTGTTTTGGTCAGGAGACTTAATCTGTGTGTCCAGTCACTGCCTTGGCACACACAGGCAGCTCACGATCTATCACCTGTCCCTGAGATGCTTCCTGCTTTTCAACTTTACTGTACTAAACATAGCTACCTTGCTCTAAAGCCAGTAACTCTCAACCTGAGGAACAAGGCCTCTAGGAACAAATTTTGGAGTACAGGACAACAGATAAGTCATTTGCCTACACATTTGTGGAATAGGTGTTGCTTGTTGTCCTCCTACCTAAGACAACAGGGAGTAGAGGAGAGGAGTTAAGTGGAGGTGACAGACTGGCTTTTCCTCTCCCTGCTTGGGCTCGGCCCCACCAGGAAGGCTCTGGGCTGGTACGCCATCAGCCAGGGCGCCCTTAGGCACACGGGAGACGCTGTCCTGAGACCCCACCTCTTCCCATCCCAGGGCCCCACTGCTCAGCTCACTCATTCTCGAGATTTTCTCTGCTTCCGTCTCAGCAATCACCTGCCACCCAGCCAGAGCTTCAGAGCACCCTGGCAAAACATGATAATCTTATAAGAGGCTCAAGGCCACTCAAGGCAGTTTGTAATAAACATACAGACTGAACCAGCCTGCTAGTTCCCAATTCCAAGTTTTCATAAAACATCCCCTCCTCCTCCTCTTCATAATGGTGAGTGACGCATGCTGCTGTGCTCCAGCTCTGCTCTGACACTTAGCATATGCAGACGTACCACCCCAGCCCTCTGAAGGAATATTGACCTTGCACTGGCCTTCAGCTGCAGCAATTTCAAATGAGCTGCTCTCCAGAAGAGTCATACATATACAACTACTGCAGGAATCTGTCCTACATTCAACTACAGGGTTTTTATTTACAAGATAATTTCAGCTAGAAATCAGAAATTCTAACAACTACTATCAGCTTTTATCTTTATTCTCCTTCCCATTTCACCAGAGTCCTGATCCTCTTGCTGAAGAAATTAGCACGTGAAGTTATACATGGAGCCTAAGAATCATCTCCCATTCTCCTCAGCCTTCTTAGAAACTTGGAAAAAAATAAAAAATCCTTTACAAGTCTCCATTAACTATCCTGAAGGGGAACTTGTATTTCATTGACTGTAGTTTATGCAAATAGGATCAGAGGAATTAACATATTGGAAGGAGCTGACATTTGTCCTGATATATTGAATCGTTAGCATGACAGAATCACTTAAGCTGGATCCACTAACATCAGGTTTCCTCTCGTTATTGACCCCTGCAGAGTAGGCCTGACAAGTGGAACTGCTGCAAAGTTCATTAATAATGTGAAATAAATCAATTGTTCGGGAAATACTGAAAACGGATGACACTGAGCTCAGACTTTTTGCAAATTCAGCACATATCAGTTTCCATCAAGGACACTAGTTATAACAATGTCCTTTTCTGACCTATATTCAGGAACGCCACTTCTTTACCTGCACCATCCTAGGCAAGCTCATAGGCATACTGTGAATATTGGCATTATTGGAATAACACCCTTGACTATAAAATAAAAAGCAAAATTGTTGTATACATTGACATCCACGACCATAGACATTTTGGCTTAGCAACTGACACTTTCAGCATGAATTTTGGGCAGGACTCATGATCCTTAGTCGGGCTTTGTTTTCATCCAGGAGGAGTGTGGAAATAAGCCTTCTCATGGACTGGCCAAACTGGATTTCCCCATCACGGAAATGCTGCCAAAGCTAACAGAGACACATTCTACCTTCTGACTTACTGGAGATAGAGAAGTCTACATTCAAGTAAAGGTTTGCAGGAATACTCTCATTGAAAAGAATGACATTGAAAATCAGGTTTCCTTGCTTGTGTTACTACCAGAATTTAAAGGGCCAAGCTCAGCAGCATTTCTTACAGTTAAGTAGAAAATGCAGAGCAAGTAATAGACTTGATTAATGTTGCCTTTTGCTGCTCCTAAAGTGTCCATGAACAGATTGAGATTTTCTTTAATATATTCATGGTTCAAGTTTACTCCAGTTTTGGATAATTTTTTATCCACTTTATGGTGATATATAATTTGTTCTGCAGAGCACAAGCTGGCTGTAAATATTTGACATATGCTAATTGAAGCAGAATGCATCTGAAAGACTGACTGGTCTACGTCACGTGGTGGTGTTCCTTTTCTTGGATTAGGTGAGCTCAGCTCATGTAAGCCAGGAGAGAAGAAAAGAAGCTAGATCACACAAGTTCCTGAGGTAAGAAGTTGTGAAAGGATAGAACAAGGGAAAAAAGACACACAGTTCCTCACAGACAGCTGACTGACATGTTTAGAGCAAAATATGAGCACAGACAGCATTTGCACCTAAGCTTCCAGCACCTCTGAAAGGAGGTGAAGAGAGATACGGAGCTCCAGGAGCGAGTCCAGCTAACTGCCACAGAGATGATTAAGGGATTGGAGCATCTCTCCCATGAGGAGAGGCCAAGAGAGCTAGCACTGTTCAGCACCAAGAAGGGCAGGGTCAGGGGAATCTTATCCATGCACATAAATACCTGATGGGGGAAGCAAAGGAGATGGAGCCAGGCCCTTCTCAGTGGTGCCCAGTGAAAACACAAGAGGCAACGGGCACAAACTGGAATATAGGAAAATTCTGTTTAAACTTTGTTTTTAAACCTGTAAGGGTGATCAAACTCAAACAGGTTACCCACAGAGACTGTGGAGTCTCCATCCTTGCAGCCATTCAAAACCCAACTGGACATGAACCTGAGCATCCTGCACTAACTGCCCCTGCTTGGAGCAGAGGGTTTGGACTAGACAATCTTCAGAGCTGCCTTCCAATATCAGCCATTCCGTGATTCTACAAAAACAAATGCAGCTCCTCAAAGCAAAGTGAATACACACCTCCTTTCCATTTTTGTTTCTTTGCACATTTCTTTCACCTCCAGTATTTCTTTCATTTCTTTCCCCCGTCCATTTCTGGGGCTTTTTCCTTAGTCTTTCACCGTTTCTCACAAATGGGAGCAGAGCTTTCAAGTCATGCAAGTTCAAGCTCAGCTTGTATGTGCAAGAATATTCCAATAAATTTGAAAAGCAAATAGAGTGAATTTGTTTGTCAATAATGACACTCTCCTGTATTGTTTCACAAGTTTTGTAAGCAGTCATATTCTTGTTCTAAACTCAAATATGGCAAATGCTAACATTAAGAGAACTTGTGAATGAGTATCTGAAGCCAGAGCTACTACAATTAAAATCTAACTTCTACCATTCTGACACAATTCAGAAAGTCATATCTGAACACCTTTAGTTACCTTTCACACAAGTACAGCAAATTACTCTCCAAAGAACTAATTAGAAGCAAGGGGGGTTTTTTAGTTTTTTGTTTTTTTTAATAGTGGGAGACAAAGGTATTTGGAAACTGTCCTGTTCAAGGACACCCAAGTAGTTGATAGCAATACAGCTCAGGAAAACTGGAGCTCTAATCCCTACATGTAGAAAAAACTCCCCTAGATACCCTCCAGTTCTCTTCAGCCTAGAATCAGTATTTCAAGGAGTTTGCAAACAGGCCTAAGATTGCATGATAATTGATGATTATGATGGAAAACTACATACTAGACAAAGTGTTCTTCTACACAGAGCGGCTACTCTTCCTCTTAGCCTCTTTTATAACCTTACACTTTCCAAGGTTTAAATTATTGATCCTGTTATTTCTGTGCTAGTACTTTAATTTACCATCCCCAAAAATGATAATTATGATACTGTCATGACTGTTGTGGTCTCGGTGGTGGCTTTCAGTCAGATTCTTTTCATTGGTTCATCATTCTTTACTCTATCGATTACTTTTGTCAACATCTTTCCTCCAGCCTGTACAGACCTGATGAGGACAGGTAGAGCAAACACTGCAATGCAGAGTCAGCTGTTTGCTTGCAGATTTGAAAGGCAAAGCATTCCAGGAAGGTACACTGAGTGCTCAGCCAAGTGCCTAAGCTGTGTCACCCTATGATATAGAGAGCATCGAACTACCTTACATCTTTTGTGACGAGCAAGACAGGATGGTACAAATGAAACTCATCTTTTATTGCCCTCCCGATGTTTTGATATTATATGCTGTGCCTCATTCATTTAAGATTTGCTTGACTTTTTGCCATATGCTGCTTAGGCTGGTTAATCTAGAATTTCAAAAAAAGCTCAGACTTGCACTCCGTTCCTGGTGCATGAGAATCCCACCTTAAGGGGAAGGTAGAGTACACAGGACTACCAAATTAGGCCCTTGACATCTCTCCCCCCTCTGACACATTGCCCTCTACAAGAAAGGTCCGAGTCAGTCCCATTTAGATTTGTTTTCCACTCAGCAGCCTATTGACTTGTAGAGTCCATAAACTCAGATACTTTTCCTAGTGCCTGTTTTCAGTTTTTGATTCCCAAGTCAGTTTGAACCATCAGCAGGGTTGCATTACATTCATCTGTTCACACCACTGATCAAATTACTCCTTCTGTTTCAATGGGGCTGCCTTCTTGCCATACTAAAGCCTGTACTAGATATCTGAAGTGATTTTTAATTAAAACTAAGCATTGCAAGGGTGAACTATATGCTGCTTTCAATCTCTGATTTCATTTTTTATTTTTTAAAAGCATCACTACAATATTTTCCTTTAAGAGCCCTGGGGAATTGATTTTTTGCTTTTGCACCTGGAACAAAGACACACAGCTGAAGCTCTCTGTTGAGAAAATCCATCTTCTTTTACTTCAGAAATACTAGACTGTGCCAGCAACTTGTCATTTCAAAAGCAGAGGTATTTGCTCCTGCTTTTGTTTTATTCAATTTGAACCACTGAAATGCCCTTTTTGCCAGTCTCCCTGAACACACAATTAACAGACTGCAGCTGGTACAAAATGTTGCTGCTGGGATTCTGACTGGCACCAGATGGAGTGAGTGCATAATTCCAGTTCTGTCTCAATCATCCACTGGTTGCCAGTGAAATTTCATATTAGCTTCAAGGTGCTCTCCTTGACCTATAAAGCCCTTTCAAATCTTCAATCATGCTTTTCCACTGATGCGATTGTCTTGTATGTTTTTTCCTTGCTGGTCTCCTGTATTTCAGTGGTAGCTAACTGTTCAGACACCACAGAAATGGGCATGATAGAAGAACGTGAATAAAATAAGGGGACAACAGCTGATGACTTTTTAAAACCATTTTTCTACAATAAATGATTTAATCAAAATAATTCCTTAAAATGAAAAGCAACACAAGTAGCTTAATGTTGCAGGCTTCAAGGGATGCTCTTTACCTTCTGCACACACCCCGCAAAAGAAATCAAACAAAAACCTAAACTTACATTACTCATATTGATTAAAAAATGCAGTCAGATCTGGGCTGCAGTTGCATCTCATGTTGATTTTGTTTTGTTGAAGCATTTTCATCAGAAAGTTAAAGCACATGGCACAGTACTACCCTCCATCATACACTCTCCCTGAGAGGTCCAGACTGAAAGTATCGGGATGCTGCTGTTTTGCATGTGTCCAAAGAGGAGATTTTTTTCTACTTTAAAGTGCTAACCTGTAATTTTCACAGCTAGATTATCAGGACACATAATACAGCAGGAAAATCCCATAGATCTCAAAATGAGCTTATGCTCCTTATCACACTGGAAATACATAAAAGCTGAGATTTTGCATGTTTTTGGAGCCCTCAGCTGTCTAGTGCCTACCAATCTGGCAACACCAAGGTGCAACATGTCACTGACAGTTACTTTCAAAACTGAACGTGCAAAGTTCAGGTTTGTTTCATCAGAATGCCATGCAGTCATTTTGCAACAGCATCCCCTTTTCTCCAAATTTAATCTGTTCCTCAGGCAAGACTACTGAGCTCTTCATATACAGGAGGAGAGAGAATACCATTCCAGCAGATGCACAACATCAGCATCAGGTGAAGAGACAACAGGAGAACATAAGGAATGAACAAAGAGAGCACAAAGCTATTAAGACACCATTACAATTGAAAAAACTGGTTTATCTAGACATCACTAACAACAGCAAAGAGCTTTTATCTTGTTAACTTATTTCCCCAGTAAATTACAAGTGAAAATGTAATTACCTCTACGGAGAATGGAACTGAGATTCAGGAAAGGTCTTGCAGAAGATGAAAAGTACCAATGGAAACCAAACTAAGCTTTCAGTCATAAGCTGTCCTTAACTCAGCAGGCCACATTGCCTTTCTCACCACTTTTGAGTAGTTTGTAGGCACATAACAGAAGGACTACCATTAGCCATGACAGAATGGGGAAAGAAAGCCAGGCAAAGCTCCTTGTGGCTAGACTGCTTCCAGAAACTTAGCAAGCCTTTTTAAAACCAACTTTAAGCAACTACAGTCCTCAACAGTGTAGAAACAGGTAGGTTAAGAGCAGCTAAATGCAGCCTAAAGCATAGAGACATTCAAGGATTTTGCATACTCTCCTTCAATTACAGTTTACAAACCTAGCCAATTTTGTGATACATAATCAAATAAATTCCCCTTAGCTTCAGTGGGAATTCAGACTGTTATGAACCTTAGAAATTGGCCTAAGCTGAACACTTTTTTTTTTTTAATGTAATGAAGACAAAACATCAGGCACAGTTGGAACAGCTGTCAGTGTTTCAATAATGACAGACAATTCAGAAAAACCAGCCTGGGTCAGGGCTAGCACTCCAGACAGCCAGCAGCTGCCTGCAGCCTCACAGCATTTTATTCTCTACAATAATTGAAACTGCAGCCACTCCTTAGCAGCTAAGGCTGATGAAGCCTTCACCACCATCAAAATGGCACAAGCCATCAACCTCATCCTGCATGTAAACCTAACTCCCTATGGATTCCTTTTGGAAAGTGTGAGATAAAGGCTCCCTGTCTAGTCTTTAATATTTCTTTAAATGGCTGCTTTTATAGTGGATATTCTTTGCTGTGCTATTGCAGGAATGGGAATCAGTTTTGCTAACCACTTATTATATCACACAGAGCCAATCTTACATACCAGAAGCTGTGGTTGCTCTGATTTTTGCCAGTGTATTTTCAGGTGACACTTGTCCCTAGGGGATGCTTGTAGTAGAGCCAATGGCCAAGAGGTTTCATACCATAAACGAAGTTCTGTGCCAAGAGCAGTTCTTCATGCTCAAAAAATACCTTTTTTTTCTCCTCTCAGAAGAAAGAGGGGGGAGGGTTATCCTAACTTTTGACTGGGTAAAGCCACCAACATGTTATGTGGATGAGAGGGAGAACAGGACAGTACAGGACTGATAGAAGAAAAGCTGTCTGAAAAAAGCCTGGAAGGCAGCTTTGTAGATACAGGAGTATCTACAGTAGCAGGTAGATACAGGAATGCGAGAGAAGAGGGTAGAGCATGGTCCGTGATCTTGTGTGCTGCAGGGCCAGACAGCACCCTGCAAAACCTTTCACACAGCATGTTCTCAAAGCTGCTAAAAAAGCCAGCTCCTCCAGCATTCCCTACATCAAGACTCCCATGACAGACACGCTACTGCCATATGGCAGCCCCATCATATATCTCTTCACAACAGTTAGAAACATTTCATGGAGTAGACAAGCCTATGGACAAGATGTAGTGTTTAACTTGATTGGATCAAGTTTTCTCCCCAGTTATCTGAAGCAAATTTCACAGCTATTACTTTAGATTTATGCTAAAGTAATAGAGTTTAAATTGGCTCAAGGCTACAAATACAGGAATAGAGATGTTAAGCTTGAGGCATGAACCTGGAGCAACCCCCCCATGGAAAGTGTTGCACAAAAATAAGTAGGCTGTCTATTTGAAAGCGTAAGACTGTGTACTGAAAAGCAAGTGTTAGATACATACAAATGTGCCACTGTTGTGCATAGTCTACATCACCTTCAACACTTCAGCACTGAGGATTGGTAGCTTTCTAAGGTCAGGACAGTCTGAATTACCATGGGGCTAAACCAAGTGTCCACAGACAGTGGACGAGTGTTCTCGTGCACTTCATTTTCACTTTGTAGCTATGAACCATTCCACTTCACTGTAAGCATCCCTTTATTCCATAGTTTTATAGGGCCCTTGCCCTTCAGCTAACAGCATTGCCTTTTTTTTAAACCTTCAAGGAAAGTTTGCTTTTCACACACAGGTGGCTCTCTGCCTATCTTCATCCAACAGACTCTATTATCAGCAAAACCCAAAAAGACAAATTCGTCCTTTGTGCTGATGCAATTGACTTGTCACCTACTTTTACAGCTAATTAGCTCTTTAGTAGATGACAGTGGATGTCAGAGGTCATCTGATAGCTGATCCTGCTAAACTGACCATAAATATTTCTTTCCAGCTGTCTGTGATTGCTCCTACAGTCCCTCTCAAATTAACACTGCACATTTAACCTATCAATTCAGGAAGGAAAAGTATTAAGTCTTGATTAAAAATGATAGTTTCATATGCCTCACTCAACCAAATCTTTCACTGAAGACCTCACCTAATAACTGTTGTTGTCAGAGATATCTCTGATCAGACTCCAATACAGTTGTCTTAGAGGCACATTTTCTCTTGATATTTGTTTCTTTCAATATTAGTAGCTACGTACTGTGTATTACAGATACTGCATATACTGATAGGTGGTTATGCCTGAAGGATACCAACAGCACAGTGTACAGAGTTCAAATAGTCTCTACCACATAGTATATACAAAATAGTTACACAGGTAGAAGAACAGTGGGAAATCCCCTTTCACTGCATAACAGCTTTAAAAAAGTGTGCTTAAAATGCTTCTTTTTAAAAAACACTTATTTTGCCCAAATAGAAACATGTTGAAAACAAGATTCGGATTCACAAATTCCTGACTACCAGTCCTTAGTCCTCTAAGGGCTCACTCAGACATCAGCAGATAGACCAGTCACCTGGTATTTGGTGTTTTTAAGTCACAAGGTTTGTCTACATAAATAGATGTCTTATGTCAAGATCACACACAAGATGTAAAATCCTGCCAGACAATCAAGTTTAACCAAGTATAAAGTCATTTCTATTGGACAGTGAAAAAACAACCTGAGAGACTTTGAATTACCAGCAACCAAATGGCAAAGTTATTTCCATTCAGGAAAAAAGTTGGTCCCATTTTCAGAGCATCTGAAATTTCACTAAACTGAGTTTTTGAATGAAGAGAATCCAAGCATTCCTACATAGTTTTACATAAAAGACTCCTAAGAATAAAATCTCCAATCTGTAAAATGGACTGAAGCAGCAGTAATGGTTTTCACCCAGGAAGTTTGCTGAAGCCTTTTTTGCATATTGTAATTCAGCAATACTCAGGCCCTTAAAATGGTACAGCTATATAAAAAAATCTCAGATGTGGGCCTTGTCCAGCTCTTTGCTGTGACTGTCACCTGTGGCAGGGCTTTGTAAGGCCATCGGTGCCCTCAGGACCCCACCAGGTTGCTCCTGCCCAAGTTAATATGGACTGTAATACCATGCCTTACCAAGATGACTAAGTCTTGCTAGGAGAGAAGCTTTCCTCCAGCAGTCAGTCAGGGAGAGCTAAGAGCTGGGGATCATACTGCTGCTCAGCACAGCTTGTGGAGCCACAGCTTTCATTTAATCAAATGCTGTTACCATCTCCAGAAGTCACAGTTGCAGCTGAGGCCTCTAAGAAACATGGCTTCTCACAGGAGCACTTTGCTCATGCTCCATGCTTCAGTGAGAGCATCAGAGTATTTGTCTGGGTTATCTGCCAACAGCTCCGTTTTGTACCTGAAAATTTAGCTAGAGGCAAGAAACAGCCTGAAGGGTGGGGGAGAAGGCCTAGCACTAGATAATATTTCTCCCTCCAGAACCACAAAGAATTGGAAACCTTTCTCCCTTCATATTTAAATAATTTATCCTAATTAAAAGCAAGTGTGATAGAGAAACTTGGTGGATAAAAATGCTAAATTACAATCTAAGAACTGCAGAGGGGACACCCATATAACATTGCAGAGACTATCAGATGCTGTTTTCAGGAGCCTGAGGGAGTCAAGTTCTTGGCACAAAAAAATCCCTCTAGGCCTATTTATATTTAGTGCTACTAGATGATATATACAGGGCAAAACCCAAGACAAACCATTTCAAGCCTTCCTTGGGTCCTTCCTAAATAGAGAAAATTTAGGTTAGAAATATTTGCCTGTTTGTTAATGATTATCGACCTTGTTTCTCTGGTACTTAGTAAAAGGCACCTTATTTTTCTGAAAGCCCACAAGAAAAATAGTTTCTGATGTGTTTTTAGCTTGCCTAGAGCTCCAGCAATTATTTGCTCCTCCATCTCCAACTAAAGCAACTTCCAGGATTCCTATACAGAAGTATGGTAATATCAAAAATGTATTTATGTTCTCAATGGACAGTCTTTATCCCTTCCTTAAGCCTGTAACTAAAATCAAAATAATTAGTCTTATAGTAAAGGGAACACTTTATGCCTCAGTCATCCTAAACAGCCTTAAGCCATGCAATTTCTCCATGTCACAACACCAATTCATAAACTGGGATGCTAGCATTCCTTGTTTTGTGATTCAACTTTTTAGGTTTAAGTGCCTTAGTTCAGGGACTGTCTTGCACCTGGCCTGGAAAAAAGGGGTTATGATACTAGCTTAATTTAAGTCACATTTCACTTTCTTTATCGAAGAAAAAACTAATTTGGGGGGTGGGCGAGGGGAATGAATTACAGGATTAAAGATCATTTTGCAAACATCCTTACCATACCTTACTAACAGTGTATTACTGGTTCACAGATCACAGGCTAAATAAAACAGTTCTGAATAACTGGAGATTATCAAGGATAAATATACAAATAAATGTTTTGGTTAAGAAGTATAGAAGATGCACTTCTGACATTTGCTAGAAGAGCATACACTTGAGCAAAAATTTCAGCTTCAAGTGTCACATAGCTTGTATTTTAGGAAAGTACCTGTTTAATATTTGAGATTTCTGGCATTCACAGCTGCCTTCAGCAGTGACTGCTTGAAATTCATTTTGCTATTCTTTCTGTATTAAGAAATCAATGCCCCTTTTTATCATTTATCTATCCAAAGCTCCTCCTAATTTATTATCACTTCATTAATGTACTGCCTACTACCTTTCAAGATCATTAAAGAAGTTAAATAATATCTTAAACCTTCTTCCTCAGCATTTTGTCCCTTGAAGCTGTATTGTATATACGTGATTAAATTCACCTTACTGTGTTTCAAGTCTGATCACCCCTCACCTCTTCTCATTTTTTTTAAGGGGACATGATTTGAATTTCCAACCTCACGATTTTAAGTATAACTAATCATTTCTTGTAGAGACAAGACACCCTCTATTCATCAAGTCCTACTGCTTCTCTTCCTTTCAAGCAGAAAGAGGCCGTAAGATATTTGTAAGACTCCACCAGGATGCCAGAGCCTCTCTCATCTATGTTTCCCTGGTTACTTTTGTGTGTTCTGCTTCAGAAGCAATCAGGTTGAAACAAAACAGGACCCATCAATAGGGTCATCCCTCCGTAGAGGGGACCCCACTCTTCTTCATCCTCACCCAATCACTTTTACTTCGGTGATCCCTATATTCTTGCATCCTCCTCAGCCTCAGGCACACATTATATTCTCTGCTAGACAAACTACCTTGGAAGTGTTCATTGTATATTGGTACCCTCTGTCAGCAGAGCTACCGGATACATTTCTTTTGCTCAGCAGTTCAGTGCTGTGATTTGCATGTAATGTGTTGTCCTCTGCTTGCACACTTTCATGCCGACTCTATGATTACTGTTTCTATCATTTAGGAATTTTTCATTTTACATCATTGTGATACAGAACATTCATTCTGCGCTGCACCAATGCCAATGTCCCTTCTGCCTATTTTGCATTCAAGATGCTGCTTTCTCAAGTTGAGTTTGTATACCTCCCTCCCTGTAAACAGGCCTACTTCTGTATGCAACCCTAAATCTAGAAAGCTTCTTGCTTGATGTCAGTAAGACTTTTATTCTGTTAGGGAGTGGAGAACTTTGCCTAAAGTAATGACTTTAATGAGGGGCAATATGCCAATTCAGTCAGCAATAAATAGCCTCTATTATTTTAACACTAATAAACCACAGCAGCATAAATGGCTGTCACAGCTGATTAAGAAGAGATTTCATCTGACTCCATTTACCCACTGCATATTTGCCTTGTTCTTCTTCTGTCTTCTTCCCCATTGCTTACCACAGCTCTGAGCGCTGCATAGCTGTGAAGTCCATTAGTCCATCCCAACTCACTGGTAGAGTCCATTATAACATATCAGGCTATTCTGTGACATCTCTTGGATTAAAGCTGCAATTTAATGCCAAACACAAGATTAAATGCTTTGCTCTAAGAATCAGGTTTGGTCAGTGTTCAAATGAGAGTACTTTAGTGAATGAGATACAGGAAAGCCAAAGAACACCTTCCAAAGAGCTGGCTGCTGCCAGGATACCATGCCAACTTGTTGAACGGTGTAAATGTCCTGTTCTCATTTCCACCTTAAAACTATAATACAATCTGTCTTTACTACTTCTCCCTATCTGGCAGGCCGGACAGCAGGAAAAATGGACAAAATGAGCATGTTCTGACAAACATGAACCATCCTCCGTTCTAACTTGCAGACCGTTAATAAAAGTGACACTTGCAAAGCACGTCAGATCAAGGTGAAGGCCAAGAGAAGCCACTCTCTAAGCTAGAAGGGACTTTATTAGAGCAGGTGAAGGAGAGCTACTACTGATACAAAATTCCACAGCCTTCCAGCAATAAGTTACACATAACAGCCCCATCAGGAAGACTTAGCCTCATCCTCCCATAGGTAACAGCAAGGTAGAGTCTACCGAGGCTGCCTCCAATGTTGGGGGCTACTTCCATACCTGTTGAAATAAATATCCAAGGCACTGACTTCAGTAACACGGCATCAGTATGCACATAACCAGAGCAGCCACTTACGCTCTGTTCTTTGCATAGGTCTTCTGCCCCCCAGTTCAAGGCCGTGCAGTCTACTCCTAGCTCTTTTCATTGGTCTGTAGTGCTGTCCATGGAGCAAAACCATGCTTCTGCTTATTGTCCTATTGTTTTTTGGATTGTCATTTCCTTCAAGCAAGGACCACCTCACCCTATGACTTCCCAGTGCCCAGCACTAGGGGCCTTAATTTCTCCTGATCACCTACAGCCATTATCTCATCTTTGTACAGAACATAATCCCAAGAATCACAAGAAACATGAAAATGCGTGCTGGTTGCTGGAATAACTTCTTAAAGTGTGCAGTGTCACAGATTGGCCACAATAAACCCAAAGCACTGGGATTTACTGAGAACTGAAAAACAACAACATATGATAAAAACAACAAAAAACCAGCAGTAGCAAAGGGCTGGCTCTGCAAAAAATATTACAAAAGTAATTGGGAGCTAGGAGAAATAATCTATTTAGGACAGTTATTATTTCAGTTAAGTGAGGTTAAGGATCGTGCAATATCAGTCAAGACCCCAAACTATGTCACTTTCCTTAGTGCTCTCCAACTTTTTTTTAAGAAGTATTTGGCTAGACAAGAGTACATCATTAACTAACTGGTATGGCATTCCTTTACCCCTCAAACTTCTGTTCTTGACTATTTATAATTTTGAAAAAACTTACAACAAGAGTAACTGACTGAAATATAATTTAGAGATTTATAGCTGACTTTAAGAACTTGTCATTGGTGGATATGAGTTGTGAAGTGATTTTAAAAGCTAACTAAACTTCATTTTCATGTTCCTAGTGCATTCATCATCTGTACAAAGACATAGTATTTTATCCATTCAAAGTATTAAAGCCTACTCAAAGGGCTCTAATGAGGCACAGCCCTTAATCACACACTGAAGACTGGCAGGCACCCGCTCCTAAAAGTAAGAGCTGTCCAGGGAAGAAATTGTGGCTCAGTTATAGGAATCAAAGGTCTCACTGTTGTTCCAGTAGTCATCTCCTACAGTATATACTATAGCTATATACTGGTCTCCTATACTATATACTACAGCTATACTAATACACCAAACTATAGTTTCATCTCATCTTGCAGAGACAATTGCTTGCTCCACCAGTCTGTATGCCAGGAGTACCATGCTCACAGATTTTGCCTTTTCCCTTTGTTGAGTGTAGAGCCTTAAGTTAAGGAATGATCCATTATCCTTCTGTGAAGGTTTGTAAGCCAAATCTCAGATTTGATCCTAATTCTTAAGAAATCTCTGCAACACAGAAAGTTGCCATTCCCCTTTTACTTATGAGAAAAATTTAGGCAGAGTGACCATGTAAGGCCAACAGAACAAAGTGGCAGAGATTAGACTTTAGGGATACCTCCCACCAAACCCAGGGACTTGAATGACAATCTATTTTGTGTTAACTGGTACTGATGGCACTGTATTAATAAAAAGCCCCCACACAGGGCTGCATTACAGTCTTCATAAGTAACACCTTACACTCAGTCATCTGCCTAAACAGAACAGGTACTGTCAAGTATTCCCTGTATCGATTTTATCCTAGTTACACAGGAATAAAGTGTTCCTGAAAATACCATTGTTTTTCAAATGTTACTGAAGTAGATATCATTTCCTGTAAATGTCTACCTGAAAGAACAGTCAAGTGATTCAAATAGCTTGTGACAGTACATATAGGAACATCCTCCAAGATGCAGACATTGGGAAACTGGCACAGTGACAGCGGAAAAAAATGATCACCAGTGATTACTGAATTGCAGAGGAGCAATATGGATGGTTACTGGCATTTGGGAGGAGCACAGGGGCACTAGCAAAGAAAATTGCCCTCATTAAAGGGCAGATCAGCCTCAGAACTTAAGTTTTGATAGTTTTGTCAAGGTCTGAGGTCTAATAATCTGCCAAATCGAGAGCAGCGCCCCGCAGCTCAGGAAAATCCTCCTGGACGCAGGATAGAACAGTCAGTGGAGGTACAGTCCAGTGCACCAAAACAACCTAAGATGTGTCCAGTTGTACTCACGATCATGAGAAACTCACTACATCCAAGCTCATTAGAACCTGGTTAGGGTCCAGGTGAAAAGCAGTACCACTCGACCAAGCCATTCACATGAGGCATTTCCACTGGAGAAGTTCTCCTCTCTATGTTTGTAAGCCTCAGCATTTTCCTTCCCCCAAGATGTTTGCAGCTTCTTACTGCAATTTCTCTTGCTATAGGAGTGCCCTCACAGAAGACCTCATTAATTGTGGGCATAAGCACACTTAATTCAGCATAATCATGGTCCAGACAGAGGTTTTCAGTTGTTTCCAGAGTCAAGTGAAAATTTTCAAGTAAGCCTCAGTGTGTCCTATGAATCCCCCTGACAACATATCATCTATTGACATGGTACCTATCACCCATTTTCAGTTTCAGATGTAGCAGAGTTGCATTACATAAAAAGGACAAAGGCTGTTACTGGCACATTTACTACTGTGTGCAGAAACCCTCAGCTCACTGGTGCCCAATACTGCACTTGAAATTCTGGCCTGCTTTTTCCACATCTGCTGCAGATCTATTTTGAAAGCCAGAGATGGCACAGGCAAGATCAGAGGTTATAATGGGAGGAGAGCGGCTAAGAACAATAGATTGTTTTTACTACTGTGTATCCAAATATGTGGGAACTAACCTAGCGTGATTTCGCTGACAAACTCTGGGGAGTGTTGCTGGAACACCAGTTTCTAGAAATATGGGGCAAAACAGCTTGCTATTTTTAATCTTTCCAAATACAGACTGATGGTGCAACAAGAAAAACAAAGCAAACAGTTTGTCTATCTAGGACAATTTAGCTGTTCCTTCGCGATTTCTTAACAAGACTTTTTTGGTCCAGCTAAGGCAGCTTGTATCAGACTCACAGAATGTGCCTCTGGTTTTGAGCTGCAATGCTGCCTAGGTGCTGCTAGTAACCCTAATTTATCTCTTTTTGCTGTTTTTTCAAGCAGTATAGTAGAACGAGTTATGCTTTCTTCATGTCACAGGCCTCCTGGACTGATTCTGTACACAGAAAAAGAAGCTTCTGGCATTTTTCACATTTCGACCAGCAGTGGCTTGGCTACACTATCAAAGCAGGCCTGGCAGATACACAGAACAGAGCATCCAAGACCCACCACAGACGCTGCCTGCACAAATGAACTAATAGCACAGATACCGCTGGGCCACAGCAAGGAGGCCAGGGGAAAAATAAAAACCCATGGAGACAGGGCTAGGCCATGGCTATAAAGAATCTGCTTTTCTTAGCAGGTGCTTTAAGTTCCAACATCTGCTGGCCATATAAATCAAAGCAGCTTCTACAACCATTTACGCAAATGAATGACGTGAACATATAAATACACTGTAAGGATTTTTCCTTGTTACTATTCTTGGCATTGAACCCATATAGAAGGTTCAGCATTTTTTTAGTCAAATAAAAAGGTAAATTTATCATAGGGAAAGAAAGAAGTAACTACTGGACGTGTCTTATCTGTGTTCAAGATTTTTTGAATAAAGGATAAAAAAGAGCACGCTTCAACTATTTTGAAGGAGAGATCCTACTTACTTTCAGCTATACTGTATACTCCATTCCCAGGATGACATCCTGGTTTTACTGAAGTAAAAAGTAATTTCAGCTTCATTAAAAAGATCACTTCTGATTACACACAACTTGTGAAGAAGAAAGCAAGATGCTTGAAGTGCCTAGAAGGCCTCCAGTCGGCTATCAGTGGATGCTGGGTGTGTCACACCCTTGTGTTTGCCACCTCATTATACAGTATACAAAGTATCAAAACAAATTTAGACTGCACAGGACAATGAAATACAGGACAGGGATGACAACTAGGCAGCTGACTGACGATAATTACTTGAGAAGCTTGCTCACAAAAGTTTTTCCCATTTCAACTGAGGCAGAAAAAGAAAGCAACTGTTGCATCAACGTGAGAATCAACCACTAGCAGGAGCATTACAGCTGGATACATCAGACAAGGCACAAACACAACCAAGATACATTAACTCTGAGATGAGAGCTACTAACTGGCCTTATTACCCCAAAAGCTGGTCTTCCTTTTCTTTGGGCACCCTCAAAGCAATCTGATTTTAAAACTGATTTTCTTTTCTACAGCTACTCACTTGCACACTTCTGTTACAGTACAAGTGCTCCTTGCACCTTGAGGTCTCCAGTTTTGTTCACCCTTGCACAGTACCTTAACTTTGTTTGGAAGATCCCACACCCTAAGCACCATCTTAGTGAAAGCATGCATGATCTCAGCAGCCACTTTGAATAAAAAGCTTTGGGATTTTGTTCTCAGGGACTTAACTGTGCAAAAGCTGTAAATATGTCAAAAAGGTGTTCATTGATAAATGAAATAGTCTTGCTCATAGTCATGAACGTGAATAGTAACTATTTTACAGCAATCTCCTCACAATTATTTTTTCAGCAAATTCAGGGTGGTAGCTGGTTATATAGCTTGTGTATACTGTGCAGCTTCCCTGCTGAGATGGCTTGAGGCAAAGAGCTTTCCAGTCATCTTTGGCACAAAGTGCCAGACTGGCTGCTTAATCCCTGGCACTACACATCTCCCCCCATCTGATGTTCACAAAGCCAGAACACAAGCTGTATTTTCTGCTGGACTTGTTTCTCTGAGACATAAGGCTCTGTAGATAGTATGCCCCAACTGAAAGCTGCAGTGAGCTATTCACTCAGCCTTCACATCCAGTCCAACAAGCTCCTCCAAGCTCACAGGATCCCTGCTGTTCACTCTTAATGCTATTACGTCCAGCAGAGAGACAGCTTCTGTGGCTAACACCAAGTACTTGGGTCTGGTCCTGCTGCTCACTCAAGGCAAAGTAGCTGGATGAAATCAGTATAGAAGAGAGGAGATCATCCTTGGTACCATACACCTGACTCCTGCTTCTACTGAAGTCCGTGGCAGTATTTCAGGGCAGTGGGAACCCAATTTTGATCCTATCTGCACCACAGTAAGCGATGACAAGATTCCACTGAAAGTTAGCCAGCCAAAAGCAGTGCCAAAATGGAAGATCAGCACCAAAAGGGCTCTGGCTTTCAGTGCTTGTTTTACTTGTACATAACACGAGTGCAATCCTACAGCCCTTTCCAAAGCAGATAGTTCCACATATCCCAACTCTGCCACTCAGTCTCAAGAGCATTGACTCGGCAAGTAGTCCCACTCAGGTCCCAGTGACTCCATCATGCAGAGACTCCTACCAGTTTAATCAGCCACATGGTTTGGCCTCATATTATGATAGTGATTTTTTTCCTGTACACCCACATTTTCCCTTCACAGATGCAAACACAAAAGGTCAGGCATCTGAAGTCAGGAGACTGTATACAAAGGCTGCTCTCTTAGCACTGTCTTAAAAACTGGAACTGAGACCACATACATTTTCATTATGATTCTAAACCAACTTCTGGACCTTCACCTGGCATCAGCTTTTCTCTGTTCATCACAAACTGTTCCTGGTCCCCAGCTTCTTCCATCTATGGTAATTACTTGTATTTACAGACACACTCAGGTGGACAGAGCCCCAGCAAATAACATACATCCTCCCTTGCAAATTTCCAATGCAAGAGATCTGGCAAACAGAGCTCTCCTATTCCCTACCACCACCAAGTGCTGGAACAATTTGGGACACTAGAACCAAGAGACACCAATGGCTTAATGCCATTCTCCCTTTTTGAGGAGAAAAGCGCACAGCCTAAAGACAGGATCTGTGGCTTAGGATAGAAGTTTGTGATAGATTCGGGCCTATTTTGCATATAGCACTTCACACATTGAATTTTATTACTGTTTTAAATTCAATAGGATAATACCTCAGAGTTACAGGTTAAATTGTTTTAAAGTGTTATATTTTTCCTTGTTGTACAGTCACTGGTGTGATTTAATCTGTGCAGCCATGTGGACAACCAAAGAAACCTCTGCAGAAAAGGCATTGATCAGGTATGCTGTCAAGAATGATGGCTGAGTATGGAGTAACAACTGTACACAGCAGGCTACACAGAAGTAACACTAATGGACAGATATCATCATGTTTATAAAATATTATTCATCCCAGGTCAAGACTGTAGCTATCTGCATGTATATATATATATACTGGTACCTCCAATTTATAGTGTGTCTACAGCAACATACTAGAGGCTGTTTGCTCTTTATTATTTTTGAGAACAGATGCTAAGCATTTTTATTAAGAACCATGCCTTTCCAGACATTCTCAACTCAGGCTTCTTTTGTCTTCAAAACCACTAGTCACTTTAGAAAGTCTTAGAGAGTCTGGAGTTCAGTCTCTTGATGAACATGAGCAAAAAAAAGAATTCGCTGGAAGGAGAAAACTGAACTACCTAAAAAAGTAAGAACGTGATGCATCAATACACTGTGTTACAGTGAATATTGATATATACTACAGAGAATAGTATCAGACTTAATTTGCTTAAAAAACCACACACAATGCAAACATTCAAAAAGTAAGCAATGTAAGTCAATGACAGTGTCCATCCCTAAAAGACTAAGTCCTTATACCTCAGATTGCACTGAAATATCCTTGTGCAAAAAGGTTAAACCAAAAAAAGATAATTGATATTGAATCATTATTGCCCTGGATTTAACAGACTATTTTGCAATATATCAGAGCAAAAAGTACTGTAAAAAGACTGCAGAACAGCGGTAAGTATTTAAATGGTACGTGATAGCTTTATAGAACAAGTGGCAGGTTTGAGAGAAGTAAATCCTCGCAGAAACTAATAAGCTCCTGTCTGCACAGCAGAGTTCACAAAATGGCAATACTGTATCATTAGGCTGGCACGACAGCTGAATCATTAATACACCATCAGCAAAGCATGTGCAGAATGAAATCTATAAAGTCACCGACTCCTGCTTCATGCTTGGGCATGCTGGAATGGTCTCAGGCATCACCCAGGGGCAGAGATGGCTATGCCAGACAGGAACCTACTCAAAGGGACAAAGTACTTGAGCTTGAGGTGCCAAGCCCCACAAACCATAGTGGGCTGTAGATGCCTGCTCCATGTTCAGAGTTTCTCTGCAACTCCTCCACAAAGCAGCAAATAGATGCTGAGCAATTTGGGGGTGTGGGGAAGAGGGGGAAAAAGCACTGCCCACACTGGCACCCTTAGCTGGTGATCAGATCAAGAGTCAACCAGCTGGTTATACCTGTCCTGTTTATTCAGGGGATTAACTGAAATGGAGCAATGAACAGGACTGCAAAAAGGGAGAGCATGATGCTTTGCTGGATGCTGCTGCCACCACAACAGGCCTTCTGAACACTCTTTCACAAACAGTGTTTTGTTCGCAACTTGCTCACATCTTTACCTTCAGCCCCAGCAGCGAGGGATGCACTGTGCAACTTAGCCTTCAATGTATATTCCAGGACACAGTCCTTCTCTGGGCAGTTTCTTCTCTGAGATGTTAGACAGATGCAGACCAATAAACACTGCAAAGGAAGTGGAGGGGAACAGGAATTAGCTTTCAGACGCTTCCTGCCAGGTAGGACAGTCAGGCAGGGACCAGGTCAGTCACTGTCCTCAGTGAACAGTGTAAGCTCAGCCATGCTAAGTCTTCAGAGCAAGGACAGAAGCAACTGTACTGAAGAGATGCGCTCTCAACCACCTTTTCATATCTGCAAAGCTCAGGCTCTTTGCAGCATCTGCTCTGCTTAGAGGAGGGGTACAATTTGGAGATCAGAGAAAGCAGATGCACTGAGAACATTTTGCACAATCTCCAGGCCCAAAAGCCTTTACTGACACTGGATACCAACTCCAAATCCATAGCCCTCTCTCCAAAGTCTGTGACAACTGTTTTTACCAACAGCTGTCTTCCACCCATCTCTAGTGTCTCTCTGCCCTCTGAACAAAGTTATTCATACTGCCAGGTTTGAGATGGGGCACCACCTCCTCTGTGGCTGGTCCTCGGACTTCAGCACAAAGTCCAAGCCCAAAGTGCTACGCTTGTCTCCAACTCAGATGTGCCCTGAGTGGCATACACACCACTAGGAAAAATTGTTCCTAAACAAAGCTAGGCATGATTCTCATGCAGGGTTTATCACTACAACCAAAGTAATATTAAGCCTAGGATTGCTTATTGTGTAGGCTGCTGTCCAGGAATAATATACTTAAGGCCTTAGTCTGATGCAATAAAACCCTCAAATATTAGTGAAACAAACACTTAACACTTACAAAGTGCTTGTATTCTTAGAGTAAACAATGGCTAAAGAAGATATTTCCTCCAAATAAAGCAAGGTCAATTCTTTCATCAGACTAAATATTGAAAGGTTCTAACACAAAGGTAAACTTGGAACAGTTCTGAGGGTGAGCTGATTAGGAATACCAACATATAGGTTCCAGTCTGAAGGAAAAAGAAGAACTTCATTGTGAATAAAGCTAATATAGCCCATCAGTCTAAGGAAGTAAAATCCATCTTGGACCAGATGCAGATGAATAATAATAATAATAGTTCCAGAAACAGTTACACAAGAAAGTACACATGCTAGGCAACTTTCTGCTAATACAAAACAGAAATAGACATAAGCTAAAATAAGAAAATGTTTGTCTAGTTGAAATTGAATTACGCTTTCCCTCCTAAAAACATTCCAGTTAATATTGACAGCTAGGATGTCACTCTGGCTGTAGAAAGAGCCTGTAGCAGATCAGCAGACTGGGACCTACTCCCAGCAGTTCAGGTTCAGATGTGAAGTATGCAGTCATCTCCAGCCTGGAAGAGTTAACAAAGAATTATAACAAGGATCTACAAGCAGATGCAGACCCCAAGTTCCCTTTGGCCAGGTGTCCTTAAGCCCTTTTGCTACTGTGGTAAATGAAAAACAGTTTGAAAATTTACCACTGCAGTTAAACAGTCATTTGAAGTATTATGGTCAGTTTGACCAAAGAAGAGGAGAAGAATCCCTCAGCTTCTGCCTAAGCAGACCAAGCAACACAGCTGTGTTGCTGATTTCATGGAAAGACTTTTGAGCACATCTTGAAGTATTCCTGAATATTACTGTGTACCTTAGCATCATACTTGGTCTAGCATTTCATAGCCAGCTGGACTGGCACTGCTCAAAATTCTGTTGATTTCTGTAAACCAACTCCTTAAGCTTTAAAGTCTCATTTAATTATATTTATAAACACACAGGAATAGTTTCACCAACAGGATCCAGGGCAGAGTATTTTATGAACTATGTAAATAGGGTATTGTCCTACTTTGCACAAAAGTCACTAAAGAGCTTTGAGCTTAACAGATATGAAGGTTTTAGGGGCACTTACTTGAGAAGATATGTATATATAATATAATTTGTGACTAATGCAGCCATTGCAAACTTACAGTACGCTCCATCCACACATGCAAAGTTGTCTGGAAGTTACAAGTATTTCCATGAAAATATCACTAGGAGAACGTTAAGCTGTCAAGGCCTGAGCACATAAGATTCAGGTATAGCCAAAGTTTTGGCAAAACATCCAGTTCCAGTCCTTCCCTTTAGAGGAGAAGCACCAGTCTCAGTAATAGAGGACTGTTAAGTTTTGCCAGAACCTTGCCATATGGACACAAAGGTGCCTTCTCCTACATTTTATATCCATAAAATTTACTCTAATAGTTCTGATACAGCATATTCTCTGAAAAAAGGGGGGAGACAAATTCCCTTTGAAGAAAAACTAAAATGGAAAGAAAAGCCTTTGAAACCAAGCTGTCTAAACAAAGATAATTTAGTTAAAAGGTATCGAGGCTGTGTTGGTAGCCATGGCACACCGCTGCAGACTGAAATCAGGTTTTCTTGCTACCAGTTTGCAGTTTCTGCCACTGTTTCCTTTTGTGACCTCGGTGAGCCCACTTAAAACTGTTCTCTAGCTTCCTATCCTCATTTTAAGGATATTGGCCTTCTCCCATATTCATTAGCCTTGTCTATAAGGGCACATCCTTTTTAGAGAAGCGAGTGCCTTTGACAACACTACTGAAGAGTCCCAGATTTTGCCCAGCATTGCTAAGCACTAATGTAATGCAACACTGTATCAGAAATAAGACCAAAAACTATCACAGGTCTCTTCCTGCTCACCCTCTAGTCAGAAAACCAAAGAACTTGGCACAGCTGGTTTTTTTTTTTTTTTAATCCTGGATTTCATCCCAAGTTTAGGTTTGTTTAGAAAGACCAAGTTAAAGAAAAAGATTTGGATGGCTTAGGAAAGAATCTTGAAGTCTAAAGTGATACCTGAGAAGACCTAAGATAAATTACATGGTTTCTATTTGTGTGCCTTACAGAAAAAGAAAATCTCTGCAGGGGAAAAGTGAATCAATTTCTTTCTCCTTAATTCTCAGCTGGATTAAAGGGGTATACAGGGCAGTGAAGCAGGGGAGACTGCTCTGGCTGCTACGAGGAGTTTCTACACAATTCTCACAGTCTCCAGATCCCAGAGAGACTCCACAACATTTATGAAGACCTGGGGTGCCTACTTTACTATCAGTGCCCTTGGAAAAATCCTGCCCACTTCCTAACTCTGAACCCATCTTTCTCCCTCTCTGTTCAGGGGCCTACAAGGGAATCTGTCTGCTAATTCACAGCTACAGCCCTTTGAAGTGCCATTGATATTCAAAACTTGTGGAGCCTTCTGAATCATACTGGCACCCTCAAACGCGACTCCAGCCCCACTACAAATAAACTTGCTCGGGTGAACCTGCTAGTCGCTTCAGTGTGCTAACGTCAGCCTGCCTCTGAGAAAAGGGCTCCAGCAGCATAAGCATTGCAAAGGAAAATAAAATCCTCAGCATGGAGCCCTGCAGAAGAAAAACAGTGAGATATTTAAACCTACCCGTTTCTTTTTAAATACTTGGGTGTTCTTTATAGAGGGAATTTCCCCCTCCCCCGCTCCCCACCAGAAGCGTCTAAAGTGTTACTCACTTTATTTACAGAGCTTTGATGTGAGCCTCCAAATTTTTAGTTCAGCTTTTAGGAATGTGAGGGTCAACTCATTTTCTTTCTGGGGAAATTAGACCGAATTTCATACCACCATTTATTCCAAACAAGGAAATACATGGAGGAATTCTACTCTAATTCACAACAGTCAGTGGTTAAAATCTCCACCAGAGAGTTTAGGTAGCCTACACCAGATGAGATTCATTCATTCACTGGCCAACTTTATACAGAGCATGTTCAGGCACTGCAAACTAGTAACATCACAAGATAGGTTTGGTATTTACAGTCCAAAAGAAAATAAGATTCCTCAGATACAAAGGCAGGAGCGTCACTTTCTAGCGGCAAACAAACCTGTGCAAAAGTGGCAAGTGAAGAATAGCTGGGATCCTTCTAAAAGTCTAACTCGACTTTCAAGCTCTGCCCTTCACAGGCAATGATTTCTACAGAGAGGCCATTGCTGGAACCACACTGATCTCAAAGGAGGTTTTCCATCCACAGGTAGGAGTCCTTCTACATGATGGATTTCCCCCCCTGGGTAACAGTAATTGCTCTGAACTGCACAAAGTACATGCTCAAAGCCCCTGGCATTTTCATTTATTTGTTTTGATTGACTGACTTCATTGGCTACTTCAGACATTTTTCCCAGTGGTTGCAACAGCAGCTCAGATATGTCTTCCAGTGAGAGAAGAATTTTAATGGCCTATTGAGTGCTCATTCGTAACAGCAATCTTAGTCTCATTACAATTTTCAGTAGTCAGATCATCTAGAAGCCTTATAGTAATCATGACAACAAACTGTCATACAGAAATAGCGAGAGGATGCCACACACCTGAGCCAAGTGGATTCTAGCTAAAATCAGTCAGCAGCAAACCTGACAACCCATCTTTTCTGCCAGGGTTTGAACCAAAGGCCCGCACCCTAAAGCCTGATGAACCATTAAAGCACTGCTACAAATCTAGAAGCAGACACTGCAGAACATTTCTGGTTTCAAGCATTCCTTCTTGTTGGAAAGGATTTGAAATGGTCAAATATAACAGGCCTTGGAAAACAAATCCATGTAGCGCGCTGGAGTTCTGCCTACAACAGCCTCATTCCCTAAAACCTCCTCTCGGACCTCCTAACAAAAAGGCAGAAGTGTCCTGCATGCAGTTCTTGGCCAGACTGATCTCCCTCTGATGTCCCAGAAGTTAATAGGAACTGGTACAGCTCATCCCCTTGAAGGCTTAGGTATTCCTTTAAGCATGTTCCTCCATGCAGTGTCTGCATTTACCTAGCAGACCATTGGCAAATACATACATGCAGCCATCCTTTGTATTATAAGCACATTTATAACCACGTGATACCAACTATTCCTGAATTAAGAAAAAAGTATTTCTTTCTCATCTGGCTTTATCTCATAAATAAGCACTGCCTTGAAGATGAAGTGGTTTGGGCAATTTTATCATCTTCTTGTATGCTAGGCATAGATTAGCAGCAACCAGTTAAAGCAGAGTTCATTCCTGCACCTTGCTGCAGTTCAGCTGAACAGCGCTGAAAAGAACAATCAGATTAATTCTGGTATTGTGCTTTGAATGGGACACACACTGAGCAAGTCATTAAGAGATGCGCTATAATTAAAGTCCCTTGTGCTTTACACAAGCAACTTAATGTATTAAGGTAGTCTCACCTTTGATATTTACATGATAGAAGGGAAATCAGGTACCTCAAAGGAAGGTGACACAGGGGCAAAGCAATTCTTGCTTATTATATCAGAGCGTTTTCCCATTTAACTCACTACAGATGAAAACAAGATCAACTTCAAGCTGCGAAAGACAGACATCAAGCTGGTCCCTGCCCCAGCAAACATATGCTCTAGCTACATTAAAACAATCAAATAATACAGTTCTAGCTATGACTTGGTTTCAGTGCGTTTGGCATCCCACTGCTTAAGACTGAAGCTGTAATAACACGAGCCAACACTTTCAGATGTCTTTATCTATACTTCAGTAAGTATGTAAGTGAGCTCATTCACAAAGGGCTGAGGTCATTCAACATTGGTTGTAGATACATAATAAAATGGATTTTGATGCTTGGCTTAATAAAGAAAAAAGCTGCAATTCACCCCTTGGTGTTTTCTCTTATTCTTACTTGGGAGTGAAAGGGAGATAGAACTCCTTAAGTTTATAAGTATAACCATTTCTAAAGACTCAACAGCAAGAAGTGTATGAAGTGCAGTATTCTATCTTTGACAGTTACATAGTTACTAAACATGTACTTTTACAAGAAATCCTTCTATGTAGCAACATCACTATTAATCATGGATAAATGTAGAAAATTAAACTTTGACTACAATACCTACATATTTATACAGAAGGTACAGTGTCACATTAAAATTCAGTCTAGCACCCTAATTCATTCCACTCAATCGGAATGCATATATATATATATATACACACACACACTTTATTAGGTACATTTCTAGTAATGCAAATAGATATGCATCTCTTACCCTTTCCCAGAGAAAGGCTTTCAGGCCCCGAAACACACAAAACCCTTTAAGCATACTTACAGAGAACAAAAATATTCTGTGACTAAGTACTATTCCTCTAAAGAAAGTAAACAGTAATTAAGTATTCATTACTATAGCCAGGAAGAGGGAGACACAATGTTTACAGGGAGAAGTGCTCCTGTGCTTTTAAGTGTATCTGTATTTTCTCTCCCTATGCCTAATACAAAGTATTACCTCCTGAAACAAGCCATCACTGTTTCCAGAGTCAGTAGAAGGGTTTGTACAAGACAATCTCAGTCATTTGAATTTGGAGGCTGTTATAATACAATTATTCAATTAAAGGAGATCCTAACACCATGTTCCATCTTTTCACACTTTCAGAACAACCTGAGCACTTGATCTTCCTATGTTTAGATATGCTTGCAAAATCTTAGCTTTAATGTTTGGCTTTTAGTTCAATGGGTGAAGTATTATATTCACAGACAGAACTTCCTGGGTTTCAGTTTGTGCCCATCTCCTCTCGTACTATCACTGGGCACCACCAAAAAGATGCTGGGCCCATCTTCTCTACACGCTCCCTTCAGGTATTTATTATACACATAAGATTCCCCCCTCAGCCTTCTCTTCTCCAGGCTGAACAACCCCAGCTCTCTCAGCCTTTCCTCATAGGAGAAGTCATCTCATATGGGATTATCCTCATAGTCAAGCTCAAACAATGTATTTCTTCAATTCCTTTGAGGTCAGTTGGTGCATGAGTTTCTACAGAACTTTAAGAATAGTAGGCTGTGCTTTCCGCCAGCTTTTGAACAGGAATTTACAGTAACCCAAAAGCTGAAGAATGTACACTCCCTTGTGTAGCTTAAAGCAGGTAGGACCTAACACCATCTGCAGAATGCTAAAATAATCTTAAAATACATTCTTTTGGTACAAAAGTCTAAGATAGAATTTATAGCAAGGGCTGGGTAAATAATTAAAATGATCTTATTCATGATAGAAGTTTCTGCTAATGTTTTTGGAGAGACATGAGAAGAGACTCCTGTTATTTATTTGTTCTCCCGTGAAACATGTCACAAGGAGAATCTAGGTATGGTGAGAAAAAATGAAGTAAACAATCTTCAGAATTGCCAGGGAATTTCTTACTGGGTGAAAAGAGGCACAAAGCTTTCCTGCAGAGATCTCACTGCAGGAAGAGGTATTTTTGCCTGTGGATCATTTACTAGGACTTTATCTTGGAAACACTAATACATATGGGAGTTTTCCCATGGACATCGACAGAACCGGGATATTCTTCCTAAAAAACAAAGACCTTTCCAGTCAAGTTTCAGATAAGAGATCAGACAATACCACGATATCTTATGATTGCTGTTTTTTGTTTGGAGGAAGACACCCAAGCAAACTTCAGGGAATACACTTATCACTACAACCCACCAGCAGCGAGTCAGTTATGCAGATGTGTGCCCTTAAATACTTTTTCTTAATGTGCTTTTCAAGATACACTGGTCAGTTTTACAGTCACATTGGTGTCATTTCCTATTGAATTTAATTTTCAAGTCATCACTAACACAGAAAGGTATTCAGGGTCCCAAACCTGGAGGGGAGAACACAAGCACACGCTTAACTTTAAGCTTTGAACATTGACTCCTCATGCTGAATTATACTCAATGACATCAGAATGTTAGTTGGCCATTTAACAGGAAAGCAATAAAGATAAATTCATCAGTATGCCAACAATAAATTCATTAATATTTATCTGACACAGTGATGGTTGCCACAAACAGCAGCACCAGGAAATTATTAAATGCATATTCATTGCAGAGTTTACATGATATGGTGCAAGCCCTGGGGTTGAACGGTGACTATAAGAAATATCAAAGAGCTGTTTCACCCTTTGTGCACAGTTCATGCTGTGCACTGAAGCTGGTAGCATCCAGGGGGGAGGAAGGGGGAACCGCAAGCATGCTGTTATATAATTGAAACCTGTAACAAAGCATACACAAGCACACACACCCAGTGATCAAGGCTGGGTAACCTGAAATATGGCATTTTGCAACTTCCAAGAGCTTGACTTTGAACCTTGAAATACTGTTTGGGTTTGGGGTTTGCTTGTTTTTCTCTGCTGTATAACAGGGTATGCATTCACCACAGTAAAGCTAGTATATTTGCAGTAAAACAGCTGCAGTTACCAAAGTCTTCAACCTTGCTTCAGCATTAAATCAACCACAAAAGCAATTTATTGCTTCATATATTCCAACACCATGAACAATATCCATTAAATCTCCATCTCATAGTGACCACATTGCTCTACACTTGGATTGCAGTCTCGTGTTACAGCCTCTGAGAGGGCTAGGGGATTACCCTCCTACCTTCTATCCTGAGAATCATATCACAGTATCTTGCTGCACACTAAGATGTGCTAAATATTTCTACCTATGGAAAAGCAGTCTATTTTTAAGCATTGGTCCATCACAATGTATAACCATTGAGCCACAATCAGCACCTGTTCTGGGAACAGAGGAACCGCAGAATTGTTCCTTCAAGAACCACAGCACAAAGGTCTCAGAAGCTGCAATAACACCTCAGTGCTAAATCCCACATGGAACATGACTCGAGTCTCATAAATGTACCACATAAAATCAATTACAATGTCACAAGCATTTAGCTTGTTTTTTTTTTTCCCTGAGCCTGTACATCCTGTTGAAATAAGAGCCTTTCAGTCCACTTTTAGCCAAATCTGAGTCTAATGGATATTGCTTTCTAAGACTCTAAAATCACTTTTATCTCTTTCTTTAATGAGAGCCTGCTCCACACCATCAATGTAGTGTGATTATTTTTTAGACTTTCTTCCTTTGCAACCATTGGAAATACTAATTCAGCAATTCCAGCCTTTGGTGCCTACATCTCAGAGAGGATTTACAATAAGAAATTATTATTACATCCTCAGTGAGATAATTTTTGGCCACTGGTTAGAAAATCTGTCAAGCAATCCACTACCAGTGGCTTAAAAAGGTTAGTGCAACTAGTTTCTATTTCTGCAGCGGCTGCCAAGAGATTTACTGCACCTTTTTATCTAAGGGTCCAATACTCATGCAGACAGGCCAGAGAAACTCTAGGAAAAAGCCATTGTGCAACAGGTACTATGAGGACATAACTTCATCGGAAAATCCTGAAGGTAAAGTGTCAGTGTCCCACCCACCCAAAAAGAAGCCATAATTTTCAGCTTAGGTGACTACTATGTTGGGCATTTCAGGCAGCTTTTTCAACCTTGGAGGTTTGGGCAACCTGCCAGTAATGAAGATGTATTAATGCTTAATGCAGCTTAATGTAATAGGTGTCATGTTCATAATTTACAGAAGCTCTTCCTAAAGCATTAAATTCATTTACACTCCTTAAAAGCTACTCAATCCTCAGGGCTAAGTTAGTTTGGTCAGTGGGAGGGGGCTCTTTTAGCATCAAATGATACATAAATTGTTAACATATCCAAACTCATCCATTAGTGTGTGTGAAAGCAATAAATGTGCCAAAGTAGCAATAACATGATCGAGGAAAGTCATTGTGGTCATTAGGGCTGAAAGGGTTTCATTTATGGCCCCAAAGAGAATGAAGGCTATAAAATAAACCTTGGAAGCCCTGGTGACCAGCAGCTTTGCCATATTATATTAAAACAAATATAAAACACTTTCAGTTTCATAAATAGTTACATATTGTACCACCTGTTTCTTTGCTACTTTTGTCCCTCTACTCTTCTCTGTGGCTGCCATGCTGGATTTAGAAAGGAACACAGAGCATGATGCAAGACACCAGCTACACAAAAGGACACCACCGATCACTCACATCTCTCCAGGGCAAACCTGACATCCTGAAAGTTACGCTGTCATGTAGAAGGGCCATGCAAGACTGACGGTTTGAGACTTCATAAGCTCTGGGATGCATTGTTTTAACAGCAGGGCTAGCGCAGATGTGAAAAAATATGTGCGCTGCCTCCACACCAAAGACAGAGGCCATGGTACATTTCTGCCTCAGGATCTTCTAATTTCATACTTCGGAGTCTGCTCTCCTCGGTCAAAGGCAGGGAACTACGTTTGTGATAACAGGCATGTAGCACCTGATAAGATCACCGAGCACCAGGAAAGTTTTCAAAGTACAACTGTTGGGGGGAGAAGGCCATCTTTTCTTGTAACAACACAGGCCCTGATGCTGGGGGTTTCCACGTGCTGCTATCAGAGATGCAGGCTAAACAGTTATCACAACAGGCCAAATCCCAAAGCCCATATTTCAGTAAGTCTTTCCTTGATGACAGCTGAAACTTTGTGCAATTTTGGACCAGTGACTAAACCACTGCGGACCCAGAATTTGGCATTTTAGATGGCTAAGAAACAGTTTTTGGCCCTGAACTTGGACAACCGTATTTAAAGTCCTCCTAGTGTCACAAGCCTCAGACTTCCCACAAACTACAGCATTATCTTTGTCCTGATGTAACTGTATGTCATGCTAGGGAACACGGTTGACACTGAGTTAAGAGCTCCGTGTTGTTTTGCCTCCCCTGTTTTTTTGAAGCAAGCGTTTTTAAAACTGAAGCACCAAAATCTGCTCCTGCTGGTCCAGAGACTATATTCAACTGGGGTCAGACAATTTGACATATATTACTGCCGAGAGCAAAGTTTGGCCTAACACATTCAAGTTCACACAATTCAGCAGAAGACTCTGCTACCTGCTCTTTGGCTACCTTGTCCTAAAGGAAAGATGAACATGCCCTATATAAGGAATGAGCACCATGCAATGAGGGACTGGTCAATGACCCCAAGAGATTCCCAGCAAGACAGCACTGGCCTTCCCTTTTTGCCGTTTGCCTTGAGGTTTGCCAGTATTTCCTGCTGGGCCAGAGACCCATCTGCAGCTCCCTGTTAGGAATCCACATCGACCTTTCTGCCAGGCTAAATCTTAGTAAATTGGCGTGCACGTGTGCTACAGGTACGCTGCAAAGCTGAAGCTGTGCCTCCAGATGCACCACTACAAGATCAGAGAGTAAGTGTGTCTAACAACCTGTAATTAAGTCATGTCATGTAGCCAGATTTGACTCGGAGAAAAATGCCTACAGTAATTGCATTTAGTTCATCTTGTAGCATGGTCCCAATCATAACTGCTAATTCAATTGTACGTTCATTCTGCCAGCTCATTGCCATTAAGCACACATTTAATTACTTCAATAAAGGATTAATATGCAGCACACAAAAGAAAGGACATCATGCTGTGCCAAAGCACACAGCTGCCCCGCCATTTAGTGAGGAGATAAAGCAAGAATATCATTGGGCAGTATAATTCTGCTACAAATACATCATTATTAGATGAACATTCAGGACTTTTATTTTCATGCTTGTTATTCACCACTCAGCATACATATATTTCCTTGGCACCAGAAAGAGTCATAATGTGCAAGTGACAGCTCTGCCATTGTTGTCCCAGCGATGGCACTGCTAGCCCCCCTTCTCGCTCCCCCCATGCTTGTAAGGTTGCTCTTATCTCGTCTCCAGGCGAGGGCTTACAGCAGCTACATTACAACATCCCGAGATAAGGGGCCCTGCTTGACATTATTCCTGTCTGTGCTGCAAACAACTGACAAGCACGGCAAGTATAAAAAAAGAGCGAGAACAACAAAGGCTGTTGCCTCCCCCCCCCCCAGTTCCTCCCCCTCCACCTCAGAAGACAGCTCATCAATTCTCCAGGATGTACACAATCGTTATTGTAGGGGAAACAAAGACCAGTGTCAATTGTGCAGTGTTATAAAGCAGTCCCTCAAATTAAAACCATGTACCTAACTGCATCTGATGGCAGAGGCTATTTAGCAGTGATATTTTTACCGAAAGGCAATGAAAAGCAATAACTGCTTTATTTAATGTATCTGTTCAATCCAGCTGCCTTGGATGGGCCTTAATAGAAGCTGTCGATCAATGTCAGAGCCTTTGAAATAACTGCAGCAGACTGCAATAAACACAAAGGAAAGATAACTAAAGCTACTGATCAGCCTCTTGTTACCTTCCTGCATCCAGAGATTTGTCATTTGTTTGTACTGCTTATAATAGCTGGGGGTTGATGATTATCATGTGAGCATGGGGCTGTGAGAGTACAAGGAGAGGAACGAAGGGAGTTGAGGGGAGGCACAGACAGAAGAAAGTTCAGCTGGGACACTAGGAGTGCAGAAGCTGAATCTTTAAGACACAAATTTGTGCTATTTCAGTTGCTGGACAGCTTAAAAACAATCTTACTTTCCTTGCTTGCTGGTCCATAAAGTTCAAAAAAATGAAAGGAAGTGTATGAGGCAACCAACCCCTAGCTTACCCACAGCTGCTCTACATCAGTGTCAGCAGAGCTGTTTTGCAGAGATTCCTCACCATAATTGACACTTATTTACCTATTCAAACAGACAGTAAAGCTGGTGACGTAGAAGCAGATGGTATGCAAGCAGCTGCCTTTTATGGGATAAGCTTACACAAGTCAAACCCAGCACCCATATGTGGGAGATGCTGCAAAGCCCGCTTACCAAATTGGCTGGACTCCAGAAAGCATTTGGCAAAATCCACCTCTATGCTGAACTTGCATCTTGTCTTTGGCATGGTGTGGCAGGTACTTCTGCAAGACCACCAGACACAGACAAAAGCCCACAGCTATTTCCACAAGGCAACTTTTGATGGCAATAGCAGGGAGCTGAGCAGATCCTGTTGCTCCAAGAGCATATTAACCCAAGCAAAATGACAATCTCCAGTAAGGCAAAGGCATATGGCATTTTCCTCAGCGCTTCTAGCATGGAATTCCAGTATGAGGCAAAGCCTCACACATCTGGTCATGGATATTTAAGACAAGATTTATTAAAGGGCCAATACAACACCATAATGCAGGAATGCAATAAGAAACTACTAGCTTAGAGTTGGCCTGCTCAACTCAGTCATAAGGGGTTTAAATGAATCTTTCAGGCAAGTTTTTGATTATCTAGTTTGCTATGCAATATTTTAAAGCTTGGTGTTGTGGCAGCATTCACAGAAGGAAAACTTGTATTTAGTTCAGCTCTAGAGATTCCATAGGCTGATTTTTGTTTTGTTTCAGGGAGCACTATAGGGAGCCCTATAGGGAGCCATAAAAAATTCTGAAAAAAGAAAGATTCTTCCCTCTTCACAATCTATAGATTTTACTGAAACACTCCACCCTAATAATTCTTTTAAATCCTACTTTAAACCTGATTTGGCAAACATTTTTATGGGAAAGGTAGCAGTTCTCTTGAACCCTTTCCTAATGCCATATACACTACAAGATAGCGTACTACTTGCTTTAGGTCATTCTTTATTCAGGTAGACTACAGCAGAAACTACTGTCTACTCAGTCTACCTTTGGCTATACCATTGATTACATAAGGAGATTTTTCTAAAAGGTTTTGAAACTTATCTCATACTTCAGAATTTCCACTGCCCCCCCCCCAGTTTTCATTTACAGCTAGCATTACCTAAGATAAGCTTTATGCTTATCTTTAGGTTTATCTTTATGCATGCAGCTTAAGCTCTTCAGAGTCAATGACTAATTTAGTCTAACATGTCCATTGCCATTGCAGTAAAAATGCACCCTTTTAAAATTAGTATGCCTTTAGTTTGTGTGCGGTTCCTTCTCGGTTTGTATCTGCACATATCTGCATGCAGATATATGGTACAACATATACTCAATATACTGAAATCTTACTGCCTGAGTAGGTCTGCTGGCCTCTGAGGAATAACATATATGATTTTTTTAATATTACCAGGGCATCTGTGACAAGCATCCCAGTATGTTAGGCAAGAAAGTACTAGTCTACAGAAGAGTATCAGCAGAATCCAGGTTGCAGTTTTTTCCTTTTCCCTGTGGAGTCCAAACACACACTGCTAGAACTAAGTCTAAACCAAACTTCAATTAGTTATGGGCAAACTCTTGAAAGTTTTCTTTGGATCAGCATCCCAGCATAGGTCTAAAAATTCTCTTCAGCAGGGTTTTCTTGGTACTTTCTAACTTAAATTGCAGATTGTCTTTTCACCCCATCTTTTTCGTTACACAGACCTCACCTAAGCATCTCACTAGAGTAGATTCTGAAGTGATAAAATATGACAAGAGGATGAAATACACACTCTCTCTCATTTTACAGAGAGAACTTAAACCAAGCAGGTAAGCTGGCTTATCCAGCAGCATGGAGAATCTGCAGCAAAATCAGACAGCTCCTGAGTGACAGCACAGACCATATCCCCAAAGTCTTTCTTCACCTTTGCCCAAGGCTCCTCTCCCTTGGAATCCAGGTGAGATGTGTCCCTCCGCAGCAGAACCAACAGACCCAGCCCAGACCACCCAAAGCTTCCACAAATTAGACCTCGGGAGCTACCAGGCAAGCTTTGCTCAGTAAAAAATTTTGAGTAGTCTAGTCTATAAATAGCATATACACTAGGAGCATAAGTGCAGCTATACTGCATCAGACCCAGGTCTGTCTAGGCCAGCATCCTGTCTCCTACAGTAGTCCACAGCGGTTATCTAGGGAATAGCGTAAGAAAAAGATAAGCATGCAGGGGCTTTCCCCCAGAATATTCCCTCAGCTTCCAGTAATATTTGGTTCAGCCGTTTCCTGGACGAGGAGTGGTAACTATTTAAGAGGACAGGCTATTGGAGGGTGAAATTCAGACCCATCAGGCAAAACTTAGGAAAGCACTTCCAGTAAGCAGCTTGCCAACCAACAACTTGTGTCCTTCAAGAATTAGCATTTAGAAAATTAGCCTCAATTATTCCAGTGCATAGGACAGAAGTCTGGAAAAACTGCCTTTTCTGCCCGAGTTCCAAGGTCCAAGGGTTTTATCCCATTCTCGCCATTTAAGAGCCTGCAAATGCACATCAGTAACAATAATTACATCAACCCTTTCCACTAACCAGTTCCTGTCGGCTACTTTTCCCAGTTTGGAGACTGGAAGCTTGTCATTAGCACTTGTTCTTTTTATTAGACCTAGCTAAGAGATTCTCCACAATAACTTTTATTAAGCTAGGGTTCACAGACAAGTGTGCTGTTTACGAAGACTCCCAGTGAGGCCAGTCAGGGTGAGGTACAGCATGTTATATTAGCCTGTGCTTGAATATATCCCAATGTCAAAACCTGAAGGAAAGAAAATACAGTGGAGGAAAAGGATCTCATTCCATACTTGGCCAGCATGGAAGGGCTGCAAGCTCCCAAAGGGAACTGACAACGTGCTCCAGTGCCACGGAGCACATGCCCCGGTTGTGAGATCTCTGTTACTTCTATCCTCATTGTCTGAGACACAAGTGGGAAGAATTACACCCCACCTAAGCCCGCAATCTGCACATCTTGCTCATCAGGATGCAGAAATACAAGGCACTCCAGCACTGATCTGGGCCACACTGATCTGGAGTTAAGCTAATAACTCTAAACACTGTCAAGTTAAAGTCAGGACTTGGGAGCGCCACTGAAACACGCAGCTACTGCCAGCACGAGAACTGCCATCCCAGCAGGTGCACTGCAGCAATACTCCACAGATACGCTCCAGGCACTTAAGTGTTTAACACAGGGCATCCAGGCTTTGCTCTGCACTCAGATAATCACTGTTATCACTCAGAAAATGGAAATTGTACAGATTTCAACAAAAAGCCTATTACAAATTAATGGTGTGCAAAACACTGCAGGAAAACTACTTTGAGCCTCATCTTCACCTCAGGCCAGCTGCATATTGCAATTGTGCCCACGGAGCCAGTCCATGGAGAGGCAGCTGCTGGACTAGGAGGCCCCACTGCGGACTGGACTGCAGAGTTTAAAGTCTCGAGGCCATTAAATGAGAAACGTGCGCAGCCTCTATACAATCCTACCTTCTCCTACCACTGAGCAGCCCACTGTGCTTCCACTTCAGCCCTCATTTTAGAGAGCTTAAAAGGGCAGGGAATATGCAGTTTAACACAGCTGCAAACACATTTTCAAGGCAGCATGGCTCTTTAAGCCCAGGAGGACAACTTATTTCTAAGGTTTTGCCAAGTAGACAACAGAGGGAAAAGCCCCAGGAAAGATGTAATAGCAGTAGGTAGGTTGTGAGGCAAGGTGGGAGAAGCAATTCCTGTAGCTAAATTAAGGAATGGGTGAATTTAAAGCTTAGAGACAGAGCAAATTATAGCCAGAGACATTTGAACAACTTCGGTTCTAGGAAGTGGGAAGTATCCTTCCCTTCCGCTTTCATTCCAGCTTTATACTTGTTCACTTTCAAACCAAAAGCAAAAGAGCCGACAACATGCAAATTTTTAGCATTTCTTTAAAGCAAGAACAAAGCTCTAGCAGGAGACTGAACAAGCCACTAATGCACAGGTTTTCCTTAGCTGCCTGCAGCTTGTTTTGCATAATAGCAACCACCCTTCAAAATTGGGAGTAAGGTGTTTATAGTCCATCTAAAATCCTCTAGCATCAATTACTCCCTTTGGTGCCAATCATCTGAAGACTGTCTCTTGGGGATCTTCTGCTCCATCCTTTCCTCCTGTAAGGAACATTCACATCTCCTTTCTCTCCTTAAAATCAAAACTATTATTCAGCCACTTATCTCCCACTATGATTTAGGCAGCCTCTTCTACTTTTGGCCTTCCTAGTCACAGAAAACTACCACCATTAAAACCATCTCCCTATGCACACACCAGCACCCTTCTTACTACCTGCCACAACACTGCATGAAAACTTTCCTTCACACCTTAGTTCTGCTCCTGTCCACTCTTTTTGTGAGGATCCAACAGCAACGTCAGCCTCAGTGTATTTCAGGGAATGCCTCTCATTCATGAGGACATAGCCTAGTCTTTCAACATCCAGGCTCTTCTTCTGCCACTGGTTTTATGCCCTACCTATTGGCTCCTTGGAGAGAGTACTGTTTTCTCCTTTGTAAAGAGCCTCATGCTTTGATGGTGCTATTACTAACAGAAGTAACAAGACAGTGCGAGCCAGAAGTCTGTTCCACTAGCATTTGCTGCAACAGTTACCAGCATACGTACACTGGAAGCCAGATTTTAGCCTTAGCCATCATTTCAAGATATGCTTTGGGTTGGATGAAACTACAAAAAGGACTGCTGCAGGTGGAGGGTCTTTTTTTTTGGCAGCAGGACAATAAATCTGGGAAGCAGCTTTAGCACAAAGACAAAAAGTTTATTCAGGCACAACTGCTGAGGATGTCTCAGCTGCCCCAGCCTCCCTAAAAATGCTGCTGGCCATTCCTACCATATTACACTTTGTAATATAGACAAATGTCCGCTGGAGACTAGCCTGAGCTCACTAACCTCATTTCCACTTGTGACCCAAACCTGAATTGATCCTACTGTCTCAAGGGGTGAAAGGCTAGCATACTGCATTAACCTAAGGAAAGGGAGATATTTTTCCAATCGTCTCCTGCCCGTTCAAGTCTCACCACTTACATTCAGCCTCTATACCACGTGTTGGCCCAGGCATTGCATAAATTGTTCTTGTTTTCCTGTTTTTCCACAAAGATTCCACAAAGTCCAACTTTTCCCATGTTGCATAGCATTATGAAGCTTTCCTGCATCCCTCAGTACTACAGAGCCACAAATGCAAGACAACATTTCTCTTCAGCCAGTCAAACATTACACAGTACAAGCAATGCACAATACCTCTTAACACCTTTCATTCTGCACGAACAGCCAAAATACACTGATTAAGTATTGGAAGAAGCATTTCCACACCACATGCAGAGCAGAACATGTGTGCTCCTTAAGGAACAGGGTTTCTTTGTATCCTACACAGATGCTAGTTCCATGTAATCCTGTGTGGGTTTTCCTCCATTCTAGAGGCTGGATTGCAGAGCAGTCACAACTGCCTTCCATTTAATCAGACTGTTTCATTAAGCAAACCAGTAAGTGCTCCTACTTTTACATAAAAGATCCTGTTAAAAAAAGAAACCCATCCAATATTCTTATTAAAGTCTGAGGCGCAGCTATTCTTTGTAGAACTGCACAAGCACAAAAAATGAATAGGTTTTCACTGGAAATTATGCACTCCTCATTACAGTTTCTAGCTTTCTAAACACCAGGACTGGAAACTATACCACCAGACTTCAGAAAGCAGCTATATGCACATACACAAGCTATGAACAGTTAATAAGTAAAAGACACTGACACTGCCCTGCAAGACTGGAAATCTAAACCCTTCACTACTCAAAGTAAGTTAGGGACAAGCGTTCATACACAACTGTTTAACATCTACACCTTTAGCTACCAAAAGCATTCTGTAGGATGTCAGAGTAAAAATTCTGGTTCTGAACACTACAGTTTATTTAAGAACCAACTAGATCAGAGCTTTTACCCTACTAGGTTCTCTCATACTCACTCACCCCCTTGCCCCATTCCCCCCAGCATTGTGTTCACTGGGTTTGGACTTCCCTTCCCAGCAAGGAGCTTGCTGCTGGTCCAGGAAAGTCAGGTAGAAGCTTGCGTTCATTCATGCTGTGCAGAGCTGTTTGCAGTTACCAGCCTCAGGCACTTAAGCAAATTCAAGCTATTTTTTCACCTAACCATGCATTATAGTTCTGTTACATTTATGTATTCTGAACAACAGCTGACCACTTATTTCATGCTCCAGAAAAAAATCATTTTCAATGTACAAATACACTTGGCATTAATTCTGTGTAAAGAGTTCTGATACAAGACCAAGACACCAGAAGTATCTTGCAGAGAAGCAGCTCTTTGTTGTATACAACATGAGCCTTTCTTTCAAGTTTTTACTGAATTTCATTTCTGCAGTCTAGCTATTCCCCACACTGTGGTATGGAACACGACACTGTGGAGAAGAAGTATTTGGTCTAATAACTGAACTCAAGGGCTTTAATTTCATCCTCAAAAATGGAGAGCCTTTCCTTGAAAAACTTCAAGAGAAAATCCTCAAGATGATTACATATACGTGTATACGGCTAGATATGTTTGAGGTACAACGCCAGCTTCTATTCATTCACTGGGGTACAAACTGATTATCCAGACTATGGAGTGTCACTGTAAATCATAGAGAACCTAATTTTAGTATGTTTTTTTCTTTTTTCTTTCTTTTTTTTAAAGAGACAGTGGCTAAGACTTTCAGAGTAGACCTTCAATATTAAATTCCTATGTTATTCGGGCTTGATACGAAGTTTTTTGAAGGGTAAGATAGCATTTCAAAACGACTTCAGCACTTGTCTTGAATTCCTGGGCAACTTAGATATACAGCTTCACAGTCCACCATTGGGATCAGTGCTCCAGGACTGTGCCTGCAAAGCCAACGTCATAATCAGGGTCTGAATACCAGGTATATTCCCTAAACTGTACGGCAAGTAGAATCAAAACCACATCAATTCAACAATGTGTAACTATTCATAAGAGGAAAAACTCATCCAAGGCTGTAAAACAATTGTGTAATAATGGTTTACTAGAAGGACTGTGAAAGCTCTTATTAAGAAGAAACTATGGCCTATTTAAGCTATCAAGTTTGCAGATATCCTGTGCTGGCAACTGCAAGAAAGGATACCCACTTCTACTTTTGTTTTCATGTTGTTTGGTCTTTCCATGATATTTACTGTAATCAGACCTGCATACTCAAGAGTTTGCTGCAATTGTTGCTTCAAGACTGACAGGCATTTCTACTTCTAAACAGCCTGTTGCTTAATACTATTGCAGATGTTCAGTGAGCCAAATCAGTTCACCCAAAAGAGCGTATGAATAAGCTTATTCATAGAAAACATTCACTTACCTAATCTCTAGTTTTAGAAGTCTTCTGAATGTTTCCAGTAGAATAAACTTTGCAGTCCAGAGTTGCATTTTGTGAAGCTGATGGCAGAAATGCTCATCTAGCAGATTGTAGCTAGCCTCGTCTCAGCACCACCTCAAAGCAGCTAGTCACTTTCTATTCAAAACTGTTTAAAGACCACCATTCAAATCATTTTCCCCATTTTCAAACAATTGGACTGAACCTGTAGGATAACCACCTAGTTACAGTCTTGGCTTCACCTCTTGCAAAACGGTTTGTTGACTTACAGTGTAACCTTGGAACGCTCCTACACGTTGCTGCAAGACTCCCGTACCTTAACAATGCCATTTCTCATAGCATGTTTGCTCCTATTCACAGCTTACTAGTTCTGCCCAGCTGCTGAGTCTGGATACACCAAGTAGGAGCCACATGGACACCTATCAGTGACAACATGGGCTCAGACACAGGTACACAGCTGGAAAACAGACTGGAATCTCTGCAGAGCAATGGCAGCCCACCTCATCACACAGCCAAAACAAGAAATCTCGCAGGGGAAGGATACATATCTCACAGCAGACTTCATATAGTCTCTGGGACCAAAACACTCCCTACAGCAAGGCTTTGGAAACAGGCAGGCTACTCATATGAGAAATATACTTGTGACTCTAAAACAGAGGTTTGTAATGCTTTGAAGGAGAAGTGAAGAAACCGGTATTGTCAGTGCCTCATAGGACCGCTCCATTATTCATACTCATGGGCTAAGATTTGTCCAAGTCCAGATGGATACTGGAGGATGTATGTGACAGGTGCTGAGCGAGGTAATGGGTAATCCTTAACACATCTAGACACCATCACAAGTGACAGAGGAGCCAATGCCTTTATCCCCTCTTTCCAGTTATGATTAGCCAGCTTTCTTAATATCTAGGCTCACTGCAGCTCATCAGTCAAGTTTACTCTAAGTTGGCAGCACCTACTCAACCAAATAGGGTAAGACCAAGTACATCAAGGGAAACTAAGGAGAATGCAGGAATACAAAGGTGTGAACATGCCTGCCGAGTAATAATTAAATCTAGGCTAGTAAAAGGCTATCCAAGTCTAAATGAGTGAAAATAAACATAGAATGAAATTCCATTTATTGCCCCCCCCCCCCTTCCTATCAGCCGCCTTTGTAAATACAGGCAGCTGAAGTAAACAGATTAGAAAGTTCTCCAGGGTCTGGTAAGAAAGCCATGGAAGAGTCAGGAACCGCACACAGCTCTGAATCCCTCTGTACTACCGTAACAACAAGCTCCCTCTCAGTAGGGCTTTTACCAAGTTATTTACAGTATGACCCCCCATCAGCAAAGTATCTAAATACCTACACAGCTAGTGGTACATTCTAGGACTGTGTATTGCAACCCAGGACACCTTGCCATATTTTTACAGTAAAACCAGTCATCTTTGGCAGCCTGAGAGTTAACAAACAAAGATAACCACTGTCTGAACTGCACAATCAGTACTAGATACGGTATATGCAATCACATCTGCTTTCTACAAGATGTTAAACTTTGGGGCATTTATCTCAGAGGGCTAGGAGAAAACACAGCACACTGACAGACAGAGCCCTGGGCCAATTTTGCATATCTGCTAATCTGTACACAGCTTATTTAAGCAAGAAGATATATACCTGCAATTTCATTTTCATTGTTTTCTGTTTTTTTCCTTGTAAAACTTTCGCATGCCCAAGATTACTCGGCACAAGAGTCTCTGCATTTAGACTTAGCTGTGCATGTATTAGAGAAAAGCCAACAAATCAAGAATATTAGACAAAATGATCATATGAATTTAGCAGTACCTCTGGAGATGTAAGTGGGAGTACTCCCAAGGGGTGAACTAAGAATAGCAAAGAGCTTGGCTAGGGTTATTGTCTTTAATGGACAAAATTGAATTGACCGCACAGTGTCTGTAGTTAATGGCAAAAGTAAATTAATTTACAGCAAATGACACCATAGTATGGTCAAAAATGGTATGATCAGCTACTGACAACTCAATGACAGGCTAACCACAGGATTTCACTCATGCAAGAACAGTCATTTAGAGAGTCCCGAAACTGCAGGAAAACAAGAACACAGGATGAAAGTGGACCCCTTTTCAGGGAAAACAGCAATATCCAAAGCTGCCAACATACCAAGTTTTGTGTATTTTGTTGAAATCTTACCTACATAACAAAACACTGACTTCCACAGAAGTCAGAGCTCCCCATTCTCTGTTGCATTTTGCTATTCAGTTTTCAGAACCCTTTTTTGCTTTACCATATAGAGGTGTACAAACCCATCAAAAAAAGTTTCCACTCCTTTAAGGAATGCGTGATCGTATGTAATTAAAATAGGCTGCAAATAGCAACACCACAATTAAAGTTGGCTGGTGAGGCTGATAGAAATTTGAATCCAAAGCAACCTGTTAACCAAATTGTAACACTCACTGAAGTGTTAAACGTGAAATCTGCGGTCTGTTTAAACAGTGCAAGAAGCTGGGGGTTACTGTTTTTGAGTAAAAGCCTCTTACAATGATGGTGTCAGAGGCTCAGTGTGCCATGACACCTCCGTGAGCTTTTAAGCTAAATTCATCCAGCTAGACCCATGCTTTTACATCAGTTTCCCATTACGTCTGCAGTTTGAAAGGTTCAAAATACTTGAAGATGACACCCATCGAATTCTCTCCTCCAACTGACATGAGCACTGTTGCATGGGGCCTATTCTGCCAGTGAAACCCCCGAGGGAGAAGTAGCAGAGTACGGCATGTAAGCAATGAGGCAGCTGAAGTGAGCTTTGCATGCTGCCCACCACAAGAGATATGCCTCCACACAGGCATCTTTGCTCTGGTTTGCTAGTGCACACAACTTTGACCTCAGGAAAAGCAAAGTGTGAAGGTGCAGAACAGGTGGGAGAACTAGAGGGGGCTGACAGTTAAAAAAAATTTCAGGAATTAGATGAGATTACATTTATGGTCTTGCAAAAGGAAGGTCCCTCTGAATCGCCAGCAGTGGTTAAAATCTTTCTTGTTTTAAGAAAAAAGCCATGAAATGTTCTTTCATCACACAATTTTTGCTTTTCCTCATATACTCTAGAATTTTAATATTGCTTTTTTTTAATTTCAATTTTATCTTATCATCTTATGCCTAGGAGCTAATTTTTGCTTCTCCTGGCAGAAGAAAACAATATCCTTCTAGGGTACAAACTTGGCACCACAGTTCTGCTTGTAAACCAAATGATTTACAGAGCATGAAAATTTGGCCATAGAAGCTTCACTTTATGTTTAAAAAGACAGTTACTTCTCTTTTACAGTGGAGTTATGCACATACAGGGTTGAAGCCCCACACTCAACATAACCACCAGCTTTTATTAATCTCCGCATGCCCTGCCTATATCTCCAGGCCCTACTACATAGAACATAGGAGCTGTTATCACTTTAGATGAAGTCACTAAAATAAGAGAAAAGTCAACAGAAATAAACTTGGTACTCATAGCCCTTGCTGAGTCTTTACCTACTAGATCACCTTGGAAAGCCACTTAGGGCACCCAGGGAAGCTGAAGTAGCCTTCTAGCTTTAATCTCTAATACCTCGTTCCAGCCACTACAATGGTTGAGGAATGTAGTTAGTATCAAAGATTTAATGCTTTTGCACATTAGTGATGTCAGTGCAAAATGGCCATCTTCTCTGAATAATTTATGTCCCCACTGCATAATTTTCATCTTTTTCCCTTTTGGCTTTTTACTGTAGATGGGAAGGCAAGTGGCTGTTAGTCCTCGAAAATCCTATGGAGCATCCTTCCCATCAATCAATTAAAAAACACTTACCTTACACTCAACGTGATTTATTTCTTGTTAATACAATTGTCTCACTATATCCTTCTATTATTATACCCTTAATTCCATTAGCCATTCACTTAATGCTCTCTTTAAAGCTGACCCCAGTCTAGGGAGAAGAGAAAGTTCGTCTAATAGTGGCAATACCAATAAAATTCTGAAGCTCTTCTCTTAAAATCCTGTAGGTCACTGAAAAGACAGGTCCAGAACATATCCTACTTGCTCTACAGGAGAATATTTATTTTTCACTCATTTTTAACTAAATGGCTTGTTGGCTCCAAGCTATTTGTATTTTCATATTTCACGATCTCCTGTACTGTTCTGACACAGCAACTTTGGCAGAGAAGGAAACCATTTACCCATTCCTCCTCCAGCAAATGCAATGCTGGTCTGCAGAAAGGTGAGGATAACAGAGCACCTCGTCACAGCTTTCATGGCAGAACGCCTGGTCATACACTTCAGTGAGCCAAAATACCCATTAAAATTTTCATGATTGTTGGCTGAGAAAGGAACATCAGCCTATTCCTCAGGTAAAGTTAGAACCTGTCATCCTACCAATAACCAGGGCACAACCAGTTAAAAGGCAATTAATTTACAGCTGAGAGGACACTTTTATACAATGCTTAAGTACAAAATTCTTGCTATGTGAGATTAAGCTTACCAGAGTACTTTGCTTATGTGACCAACAGCATCCTCAGCTAAAGTTCAAAGCTTCTTAGAGATGCGTAACCATCAGACACATTCTAGCGCATGAGATAGTTACACACTGCTTAACTTCAAAAGCAAATCTCATTGATACGAGGTTGCTAGTTTCCTTTTCTGACAACTCCCCCCAGTGATTTTCTACATCTCAGTAGAGACTCAGCAAAGCCCACCTTCCTGAGCAGAGGAGAGCCAGCAAGAACTACTGGATCAGTCCTGAAGGCCATTCCAAGTGCTTACTGCTGCCCTAAGTTCCACTACAGAAACAATTCCCTAGTGAAAGTCATGTTTCATATAACTCATTTTTCTAAAAATATTTAGACTTGTAGTGATCACTGCACAGACACAAAACCACTTAACAGATTAAACTGGTAACATAAGTAACATCACTGTGTAACTAATGAGATTCAAGATCATAACTGATATGCATGTGTATATACATACGCACTCTGAACTTGATAGTGTGCGTCACTGCTATATACATTCCCACAGAACAGCAATGTCTAGCTGGTAACATGCAGACTCCTTCCTGCAGTACCATTGATAAATGATCTCAAAGTTCACCATACTAATGACACCAGCTGCAACTTCTGCTTCCTAAGCAGTATCTTCTCAAAGCAGAAGGCAAACCACCTTCTCCTGAAGGATCACCACCTTAGCAGTGGCCCACATGTTGCATCAAGCTGCTTAAGGAAGGCTCTCATACGCCAAACAAGATACAGCAATATGAGCAGTTCTAAACAGGCCACGCAATATGCAAATACCTTGCCACAAAACCTCCATTAGCACTGTAGTTAAACAGCTGAATCCTACATACTACACTGGATATTCCTCACCTTGGAGCCATCTCCTCATCCTCCTGAGAAAATTCCTTATTGTAACAGCCTATTTCGTGAAAGCTACTAACAGTGGGAAGGAGTACGTGAAACCTATCTTGTGTGGCAGTCCTGGAGGTGCTACACTCCATTCAGCTACACTCGGCTGGCGTGTTAGGCAGCAGCAAAGTGGTCACAAAATAAATGGCATTCCAATTTGTTATCGGTTTACTTTCAAACTTAATAAATGACCCTAGTGTTGATAACTACCAAATTTCTGCCCAAATAAAACCTTGACACTTCATAAATATCAGATAGAGCTAGATCTACACATGTCCCATTCTCCACAGTATTTATAAATATATACCTTTAACACTGAATCTTCTGTTAGGAAATGTCATTTTGGTCATATCCAGATGTTTGATTTTAAACACGAATCTTTCCTGCTTTGACTAATTCAAACAAACACCCCTCTTACTGTAGGCCCCACACAAACAAAGTTCTACCACACGCATTCTTATTAGAGCTAGAAGTCACAGAAATAAGATGAGAAATCAATCCCAAGGATCATCCGATTGCTCAGCTGGCCTCTATCACAGATAAATGCTATACTGGCCAGACCAGCACATCTACATTGTCAGAGAAGGTATCAGCTACATCAATAAGGAGATGAAATCTCATCTACCAAGTCAGAGGAATATTTTCCGTAACCAAAATTTAATCTTGTTATTTCTTAGAGTACATAGAGCTGTTATTCCCTGTCCTAGATGTTTATAACACACCCTTGTGCTACACTTACAAGCTTTGGCCACATCCACTCCAGCACAATGCCCCATGATCTGCTTCAGTTTGAGACCTAGCTTATGCTAGAACTACTTCTGCTTTTGTTTTAGTTAGCCCAGGAGGAGAGGTAAAGTTTAAAATCACACATCTGTATATGAGCACAGGGACATTTGTTAGAGTAGACAAACTCATGAAGGTTACATGATGTGAAGGCCATCTCCTATTTGCCACTGTTTCTTTCAGATGCAAAGCTTCACTGATTTCTTTCTCTAAGAAAAGGTTGCCTTCTGGCCACTATTAAAGATCAGGTTTTACAGGCTAAGAAATGTGGAAACTGGACTGATCTTTGTACAGTCTGCCTATGGTGCTTTATTGTTTAGACTGAACCTTCACAGTGGGGGGAAAAACTTAGATGTGTAGCAAAGAGGGGAAAAAAAGTATAGAAGAATGCAGTAGTTTCTTTCCACACAATGTGAGGCTTTCCTGTGCTATCACAGTGAAATGAAAAGGCATTTCTTCTACCCCTGATCAGTCATAACATTTAAACCACAGAGCTAGCCATGAAATCCTATGCATCATTTACATCTTTGATGCTGAACTGACTTCATAGTAAAAATGTCTTGGCAGGACTACAGCACCTGCTGTCAGGGGGAACCACTGATTACAGTTCTCTTTAAAGAGTTGTTTTGTTCATTTTCACTAAGCTGCAGAATGATAATCCCTGAGTTAAAGTTCTAACAAGTAATTACTCCTGCAGTGTGGTTAGAGAACCACTACGCAAAAACCTCATTAAGATCCTTATGTATTACTTCTGCATTTCCCTTTCAGCTATTATTGATTACAATGATGTGTATATAAGTATACACTTTCCTCCTCGATGATCATCCCTGTTTCACCTGGCCAATACATTCAGTAAGGCCACAGTTCGATGCTTTTGAGGCCTCAATGGCCTCCATGGGAATCGAGTCTGAGGTCAGAAATACTGACTTGTGGCTTCAGTGAATGAATTAAAAAGGAAAATCATGGTGAATATCATCAAGAGAGCTCCTACTTGCACACACAGCCAGTGGCAACCAATTTAATATGAAAGGAGATAAGGACCTCGCTTCAAATTGAACTCAGTAAAATTAATTTTGACAGTGAACAAAACCATTTGAGACAGGTCCTTTTGCTGCTGCTTTAAAAGGCAAAAAGCACAGCATGTTTGTATGTACAGTGCTGGTTTTTTTGCTCAGGATGTCTTCATGTTTATGAGGGTGGGATCTCCTGACCACTGGAAGAAGCTGTTAGACTGCAGGTGAACTGAGCAAAAGTTAATAGGGTCAAAACCTATATATACACTGCCAGGGAGACAGTCTTTTGCTTTCTGAAGCTAAACATAGATAGCTGGCCATCCTAAATAGAAATATCAGCTAGTACCAGGCTCTTTTCCAATTGTCTTAATATAAACTAGGGTTCTTGGAACAAAAGCAGGTCCTGAATTTGTTGCCTCAGTTATCAGCTTCTTACTCACAAAAGGCTAGGATAGAAATGCCAGTGTCACCCACCTACTTTGGAAAGCAACGCCTGGTCTAGCAGATCTCTAAAGGACAAAATATTAGGAGTAAAGCAAACAGCCACAGAAGTTTAACAATTTTATATCATAATAGCAGCTGCTGTGCATTGCTCCAGATAAACACTTCTGCAGATTAATGACCGTCTCAGAAAGAAGAAAATTTATTTGCCCTCCTCAGCCTGACAGGGTGACAATGCATGATGCTGTTGCAGCAAAAGGGAGAAGAAAAAAGCCAAGATGTTTAGCAGCTGGAAGAGAACACAGGTGTCCATGCCTGAAGAATAGGGAGAACTAGGTAACGAGCAGGGGAAGCCCAGAGCCCCGAGAAGCCCGAGACAACCTCAAACTCTTAGAAGACCCACTTATCTGTAAATCTAAGCAGCCTCTTCCTGTTGGTTTCAGATAATTGAGATAACTTACAAAAGTTCCTTAAGGCTTTTTTGGCCTTCCCATCCTTTCTTTAGGGCAGAAGTAAGGGATTACATTAGATCCCACTGCTTAATTATTCCCCCTGTTTCTCAGCAGGAAAGGTAAGCCATGCCTTCATGCCAGAGCATTAGAGAGGCTTGAAGCAAGGGCTGCACAGGTAGCAATCTTGCTTTTGTGTTGAAATAAGGTCTTTGGCAGTATTAGACATTAAGGAATTCAGCATCTCATCTTCCCAAGAACACTAACACACCCTCATCCACACAGAATAAAACACTATGGGCTTAAGATGCTCCAGTCACTAGCATCCAAGATCCCTTCCCAACCTGAAAAAGCAGAAAGGCCCAGCTTGAAGTATTGTATCTGGAGACAAAACATCTGGAAAGGTCTTCTCCCCTTCCATTAACCCTCCAGAGCAGCTCGATAATATATATTATGAATGGGTGTCCCTGTGAGGCATCTAAGAAAGTATACTTCCACTTCATCTATTCTTTGCACAAAGGCATCTAGAATCAGAACAAAACAGACTGAAATCCTCCACAAGCTGAACCCTTTTTCCAAAGGCTGTCAGTTTAGACAACAGCTCTGAGCAAGGAAATAGCTGCAGTGTTAGTGAAACACCACAGGAGCAGAGTCACATGATTTTTTTTCCACTTTGCAGAGAGATTGAGTCAAATTGTGAGTATGAAAGACTCAAACCTTGAGGTTAAATGGAACTTGGTAAATACACAATTATTCAGTACGTCTTCATAATAAATGTAGTTGCAGTCAGTGAGCTCAGGCTTAGGGCACTACTTTTTTGATGAAGGAGATATCAGGGAAAGGGGTCAGTTCAGTAGTAATGAATCTTTATTTCACCAGTGCTGAGCTAGAATCCAGATGCGCTGTATCCAGGGGGCAGAGGTGAAAGGGATGAGTTAAGAACAAGAAAAGCACTAGAGAATCCAGGTGGCAACATAGGCTTCCACAGATCACTCAGCTTCTGGGTCTTCTGCATTCAGATGGCAACATTTCCCTGTGGAAAGCTATGATCACACTGGTGAATTAAATTCATCACCTGGAAAGGCTCTTTAAGTTCACCTACCATGTTATTGTATGATCAGTAAGAATGTTTTTATATGGTACTATGATCTCAACTGACTCTCCATTAAAAATTTAAACTATTTTAGAAAGATAACAAATATTCAAGCACTGCTGGTCTGAGATCTTAGTGTCTTATGCGCTCTTTGAAATGTCTAAAACATGCTGGTTTTGCTCCTGCTGGATGTATGTTACAGCTCAGCCAGTAAGTTAGTTTCAACACTACTTATAAGGGTATCCATAGAAAAGTCCACATAAGCAGAAGCTGCTAAAGAAACAAGCAATGAATTTAAAGGGGAAGTAGGCTGTGCAGTAAAGGCCATAGGTTCATGAGCCATCCCACAGGAGGTAATCTGTTTTGATCTAATGTAAAAATTAGGAATCCAGTCCCGGATCACTCAATATCACTAATCTGCAACTTCTGAGCATATATTCAAGAAGAAACAGGAGGGTGTAAACAAGTTATTTTCCTTTAGCTTTGATTTTCGAGGCCTAGAAGTAACAATCATGTAATTTTCATCTTTCAAAAAAAACCACACCAAGATGTAGAAGGTTATCACGTCTTCAAAAATGAAGACTCAGTTTAAGGCTGTTCTTTAAATCCACACTTTTCCTTTGGCTTTAGTGAACACATCCAGTGTTAGGAAACTGTGACAGGACACCAAAACTTGGCAACATCTGGAATTAAACAAAAAAATCACTCTTTCAAAATCAGATAGAAAGTTCTAACAGCACTATGAAGGGACACTGCCTCCAGACTCTTTCAAATACATCCAAAGTAACCAATAGCATAAGCAACAAACTAGGAGAAAATTTCTGTGCATAATGTTTTCTCCCTATGCAAATCCCACTACGCATAACAATTTTCGGTCTTTCCTAAACAGAAGAGAAAGTTCAAAGCTACCAGGGAGGGAGGGGGAGCAAATTTCCTAACAGGGAAGTTGTTTGTTTAATGGAGTGGGGGATTCTTCACTTCGGACAAAAATTGTCCAAGTACCTCTGAAAGCTTACTAGACCTTAAGAGTCCTTTGCAAAGTTGCACCCAGCTGAGTGGGCCTGCCTGCTCAGGACATCCAGTGCATTTTGCATGTATTGCAACCCTCCAGTTTATCTTGGCACAGGGCAGTCATGTACACCCACAGACTACTTGCTCTCGTGCCCAAATCTGTTTTTACTGTCACTAAGATGGAAGAAAGAGCTCAATGTCAGGCTCTGGCCCCAGCTGAAGAGCTCAGACTTCTTTACAGTTTCTCCTTCAGAAAACAGACTCTTCAAGGAAGATAATCTCCTTTTATACCATAGGGCCATAACATTTATCCTTTCCTCTCAGGTATTTTGCAGGCAGGACTCTTGGTCACAGATCTTCAAAAAGCACCAATGCTTTCTGTATTACAAGGAACTCCAACCTCCATCTTGCTTCTAGTGTGTTTGGGAAAGTGTCCCAGCCTGGACTAGAGTCTCCTAAGTGCTCCCAGTCTAATTGCTGATCTTGCTACACAGAGTAAGGCAGAGATGAAAGAACCTAGCCATCCAAACAGCATAAATTCTGCTTATTACCTCCTCTCCTCAAATCCTTGTCATGTCTATATTAATTGGCTCAGAGAGGTAATGGCACCCACTTCATCAGAAGCAGGAGAACAGACAGCTGCCTGGAACAAACTCACTAGCTTTCCAAAGAGCTAGGTTACTTTTGACTCATTTTTGAAAGCTCTATTTCAATAGCGATATTGTTTCCAGAAGGTATACTGAAGTGCAGTTTTAGCACTCTGCCTCATCAAGCAAAGAAAAAGACCAAAACTACTTGAACATCAGGATTTTGTTGGCTTAAGGGCATAAAAAAATATGAAGACTACTTCTCCTTTTATTTATTATGTCAAATCTGACACATCTTGTATGCATCCAAAGGCAGGTCCCATACAGTCTAGGAACAGCAGTTGACTAACAAAACATCACATTATCAACTCAAGATAGCATTTAAGCCACAAGCCAGAGGCTTGAGGAGGAAAAGGAGCTTCAAAGCTTTTTCTTCCAGGACTATCTGTTTTCAGACACCAAACTCAGAATTGCTCAGGGATTTCTTCTAAGTTAGGAAGAGGCATTTCACTTAACTTGTACAAGGCAATCCGGAAGGATCCATCCCTCTCCCTGTCAGAAGAGCCACAAATCTAAAACTCTTAAAGCTGCAAGCACCTTTTTATCTGGCTTCTTTCTGTCACACTGCTGTCCTTAACCAAACACACTATCTCACTACCTTCATGCGTGATGGTCATCTTCTCAACAGCCCTTAGGTTACTGTCCAGAAACAGTAGACTTTGAAGGGAAGTTGAAATAGCAACTTAACTGAGAATAAGCAGAATAGCACAGATCAAGAGGAAAAGAAGGGTTGAAGTGCCTCTTAAACAGAAAGATGTTTTTGTAGCATCTCTGTTAGAGATGCTACAGAAGTAAAATAACATTCCCTCACACCATTTCCATTAGAAAGGGCAGATTGCATAGCTATCAGTATAGTCAAACATAAAATGGTAAACATAGCAAGCATAATGCTTTGAAGTGGTTTCTCTTTTGTGCTCCACAACTAAATGATTGTATTTTTCTGTGTAGCAATGGGAGCACTTGAAAGTTTGTTTTGCCTCTGCCAAACGCAAAAAAGAGGCAGCAAAATGCAGCCTGCTTGGTCAGAAGGCAGACAGCATCTCAGACCTTGGAACAGCACCCACAGCTCGGCCTTCACCAGGGCCCTAATTACTGCTTGCTTCATATCCGACATCACCAGCAGAGCCTGCATGGCAGCCAAAGCTCTGCGTTTCAAAGTGCCCACTACCACACCAGGACTAGAGCAGGTGCCTGCTCCCACCACACACAAGCATCACACTTGCACTGTCCATGCTCTGAGACTGCAGGGCCCCAGCTAGCACCAGTGCTCGAGATGCACACACATATTAGAGTCACACGACTTAATAACCCTGCCCAGAATCAGCCCCTTTGTACTAGGCACTCCCTGAGCGTGAAGCAAGCAGGAGACTCCCTGCTCCAGGAGCCTTTTAATTGAGAGAAAGCAGCCAAAGGAAAGAAGTAGCAGCATTGTTCACATGTTACAGACCTAAGGCGCAGAACTGCTTTGGGGTCTGCACTAGAGTTCAAAGCCCAGCCAAGAACTGAACTCAGCTATAATAGAGTTTACTGCCTTCAGAAGACAACCCCCATCAGAACAAGTTTTATTTCACCACACAAATGATACAGATTTTTCCTCCATATTTATACACAAAGTGTACTACGTAAAAAACACCTTACACCTGCTTGCAGAACAGCTGCATATTGACACATCTAACTTTCTTTCATGTGAATGGTATATTTTCATTTATTCTACAGCAAAGTAATACTGCTCAGTCCTGTAATAATGAAACCAAGCGCTCTTTCAATAGCTTTAAGAGTCATGGCCTTCATCAGTGAGCAGGCAGGCATACAGGACTATTTGTGTGCATCTCAGTGGTAACTCGGCTCTATGAAATTTCTCACCATCGCACCCTGTTACATTGCAGTTCTCAGACAAACACCTCAAGATATTCAAATAAATGAAATATCATAAACAGCAACTACAAAGCAGTAAGCAGACCATTCTTATTCGGTTTTATTTACAAGCTAAATAACCATAACCTGACCTGTTATGATCATATAAAAAGACTAAAGATATTTATTTTATGAAATAGGCAAGCAAACCAGATAGGATGCTTTAAGAGGAGAGGCTTAAGAATGAAGGCAGTTTATTAGCATGCAGCCTTCAGATATTTCTATTCTACCTTGGTCTTCCTCAGACTTGTAGTCATAGTTCTCATTAGCTGAGCAGCAGGTGAGACAAAGACCGGTGCATGGCAGAACAGAGGCTGAAGCACAGAGTAGACAACACTCTGGTTAATAAGATCTGAGGGAGGCCATATCATTTATGGCACTCAAAAACTTGGATAAAGTAACGCCTAGGACAGACACAAACCAAGCTGGAAAATATCTTGTCTTACAACAAGCTCTGAAGCAGTCTGAGAAGGCCCCCAGAATTGCTTGGCTAGTAGTGGCTTCAGCCAGCCTGAAGCTCTGTTGGCAGGTTTTAATTGAGGGAAAAAAAGTTGAGACAGTGGTCTAGGAAACCTAAAAGCAACCTCATAACAGGCTGCCTGTCCCAGCAATCGCCCTGCAGGACTCGCAGAGCTGAATTTCTAAACTGCACAGACAAAGCATTAGGGAAGAAGAGGACTGTCATTAACAATTTAGAAGTTATTACAGAAGTTTGATTACACATTAATTAACAGAGACACTAACTAAAGCTATTGATACACAGTTTTCCTAGAACACTTAATTCTTCAAGTAACAGATGTTTTAAATGCACATTTAAAACTTTTTCCTCAAGCCTAGATAAAATTTAAGAGCTCTTAAAAGTCACCATTGCCAAACTTTATCCATGAGATGCTAAGTGCTTTTAACTCCTATTAGCCTGATGAAAAGCTATGTTAGTAACACATTCAGCAGTACCTGTCAGAGCAGCAGGAGCAGGGCTGTACCTGACAACGGTGGGCTAGTCAGCAGCCACAGGGAACCACAAACCAGGCAGAGACCTCAGCAGCAGGGCACAGTAACACAGCACCCAAATGAGGAGAGCAGAGCAGGTTGGTGGCAGTACCCAGGGTCAGCCACGGCCCAGGGACCTTCAGGCAAGCCTACAGCAACCACACAGGTAAAACAAGAAACAGAAACAGCACAACATGCATCAAACAAGGCTTAGGCCTCTCATCTGAGCTTAAATAGGGCTCCCCAGCCCGTGGACAGGGAGGGTCAGGACCAGGTGAGGCTGCTCAGGGCAATTAAGGCTATGGGCACCCTCAGAGCCCACCAGTGCTTTACTGAGACACTAATGACCAAATTAATCTCACCTGACCTATGAGTCCCTGCTGTCAGCAACTGATCTCAGAGAATTTAAAGTAGGCATTTAAAGCACATCAGACAGATCACAATTCAGAAGAGTCTGTTTCTCTTCATGGACTCTAAAAGGCATCTGGACAGCTAGCCAACATGTACCTGTAGTGTAGACATCAAAATCCTGTGGAGGTGAATCCTACCCCAAAGGCCTATGCGCCATAGAGGATCCTAGTCCAGGCTCCAGAATAAACAAGGAAGACAAAGCTGGAACTTGAACTCTATAGGGAGCCATTTGTGTCTTCTGTTTTTCTGAATCTTTTTATAACATTTTCTCTTTTTTTTAAGCAAATTGCTATTTCCATAAATCCAGTAGTGCGCCACAAGTAAAACAGTATAAGATTGTTTCTGACTATAAACAACATGGTTACATTTGTTGCCCAAAGGCTTCTGTTTTTGCACACCCACAAAATGGCTGAGCCATTCCTCTCCACATGGGCTTTTAGCAAGAAATTACTCCAAAGTGTATATATTTTGTCATTTAGACGCTACTCAAATAGACTGTGTTGTTCATTCATGCTAAGAAGCTCCGTATTTTGGACTGAACAAAACTGGGGTTGTTTAAGAGCTAGAAATAGCCATAAATTGTGATCACCTAAATGGGAGTATCATTTCATAAAATACTTTTTATGTGAACCCTTTTTCACAATCTGGTTAGGTAAGTTGTTATAGCCATTGTATATTTTCAGCAGTTGTACCTCTAACTTAGAAATAATGGTGCTGTATTGACCACAAGATAACCCTTCTTCATTATGAGTAACATCAGAGAATATATCTTTCACACATTTTTGCTTTATTCAACAGTTTTTGGTGTGCCTGACCTTATTCTATTAATGTTAAGCAGAATTAATTAAAGCCACAGGGTTTTTTTTTCCTACTGCAACACATTTTGCTTAAAAAATAATGTATCACTCACTGATTAATTTTTCATGACTTAAATTATTACCTTTTTCCATGGTTGTCATTGTTCCATATTTTTTTTATGAGCCACTATTTTTTTTAAGTATAAATTTGAACCTGCTTTGCTAATGTGAACAGCTGTTATGCTTATATAGTCAAGGCAGGAATCCTAGAAGCCTTGAGCTGAAAGATTAGCACTGTGACCAAACAGACTATGGCTTTATGGCATGATAATTCTGCAAATGAGGTGGGTATTTGGAGCCTCCTGGGCCAAGAAGCCAACATTTAGGTGATGATGTTTTCTGTCCTATTAAGTTCTCTGGACTTGTCAGAGCCATGCATCAAAAAGGAGTTATTTTAAAACAAGCAGAACAAAATAAGCTATTTATACACGGTATCTGGTGTGACACTAGCTGTTCAGATTTGAAGGCCCTCATCCATTTCAAGCCACAGCTTCCAGTTCCTTCTTGGCCCTGATTTTCCTACTATCAATCCAAGATCTTATTTTGTTACCTTTCTGTCTTACTTAGAATAGTTCTGCTGTAATTGCTGAAGCTGTCAACTATGCTTATCTCACCACTCTGATGGGAAGAGTTGTCAAATGGAAACCTGAGGGATTACAAATCAGCTCACTTAGGAACAGTTCTAGGTTCTTCAACCGACCCTGATCATGCGCCTCTATCTGTGGTTCCCTTTCCTCCTCTGTTGAATAACCACAATGATGCCATCACGATGTCAAAAGGCTGTTGCCAAAATGGAGGCTGCTTGCAGAGGCAGGTCAGCCAGGGCTGCATGTGAAAGTCTGGCTAGAAGCAGAGCCATCGGAAGGATTTGAGTTCAGGAAAGCTGGAGCTGAGACCTGGTGAAAAATACTCTGTCATTTGGGAAACGGATCACTTTGAAATTTTCCGCAGTACATTGACTTCTGCCCTCTGGAGAGGCGCAGATGTTGAGTGCCCTTTGGTTTCTTCCACTTCTTGGGCCAAAATGCACAGAGCATGATTTTGGTAGCATGTGATCCAAAATACAGGCCGAGATGCCAGCCCCCATCAGACAACAATATCAGGTCGTGACAGAGTGAAACCACCTGCCACCTCTGAGAACCACCACATCCTCGCCCCCCTCCAAGGCTCTGCTACCATACGTATGCTTGTGCCGTACCTATCTCATAGTGATGTCAGTGACAAGCTGGTAGCTTGTGTCTTCATTCCGACTGCCTAGCACTTTACACGCCCTTTTCACATATATGAATGATTAGTTGTGTTGTAATGTTATTGTAACTGTGCTGGCCTAAGGGCACAGGCAATATCAGGCACATAGGAGAAGTCCCAGCTGTTAGCAGATCCTCAGACATAAATGGAGAGCAGGGAGAGGAGACTCCAGGCATTCAAGATTTTCTTCAGGTCATCTGGCCTCTAGGATTATTCAGGCTTCAAAGCAGCTCAGATCCTA
>NC_088101.1:7707153-7737153 GCF_036370855.1 Dromaius novaehollandiae
AAATACTATGTTGTTGACAGAGCCACAAAAGTACCTAATAAACACAAAATTCAAGTAGTGACACCTCTTCCTTGAGTCATTGTCTGTCATTGTCTATGAAGATTTTTGTCTTGGCCATGCAGACAGAAGTTGAAGTTCAGCGTATTTTGAGAGGGACTACAGCAAGTGAAAGGAAGCGGGGATGATGGTAATAAAGACAGCAGGATTTGATCCTACACATTTTTTAAAAAATAAATTCTTTAAACCGAATTGGAAGTAGCGAATATCTTGTGCTAATGAGAATTTAGATTTAATCTTTAGAAGCTTTACAGAATTTCCTAAGAAAATAATATGAACCTGATTTTCCATTGTCCTGTCTAGCTGCAAAAGTCAATACAAGAAAAAGTAGAGAAAAAATATTGTCCAGACTGCATACACTTGGTTTGAACAGAATTAAGCTATACATTCCCTACTCCAAATCAATTAAACTGCACAGTCTACCTGATGAGTAAGAATTTTTCCCAGAACTAACGATGGCAGGATTGGGTCCTGATGTGAGGATACAAGATATTTTGTAGAGTTATTAAAGGAGACACTTATGCCTTATTTAGGAATGCATAAATCCTACGTCTAACCAAAGTCAGTGCACATATCCTAGATCAAAAAAAGACACACTTGGATATTCTAGCTTTATTTTCTGTGCTTAGTTTTAAAATATTTTTATATTTAAAAGATTTTTTAGGGATAACTAACACATAAGTAATTTCAGCCATGATTCTTACTTATATTAAAACTTTCACTATTGATGTTTCTTCTAGAAACATTTTGTCTGTTTCTGTCTAGAAATACTAGTTTGGGTTATGGCTGTTAATTTACTTAGTTTCCTAAAGAAACAAGACATTTGCCATCACGCTGTCTTTATATCCCTCCCTAATAACTTTTCAAGCCAAGAACAAATTTTGACCAACTCTGATGGACAGAGAGAGGTCTCAAAGACATAAAATTCCCACAGCCTTATGAAAACGGGTGGCCGGATAGAGGAGAGAGGGAGGGAGCAAGCATCTGACAGTGCCCCAGTGGAGATCAAAGCTGCAACATGAACTCACCATCAGGGGCGCAAATGCTCTTGGACTCCTTTCAGAGACTCCACACAGAAGCACATTCTTGAGACTCAGACCCACACAGAGCCAGACTTTATCAGTTCCCCTGTTAACGGGACTGCTTGTTCCACCCCTGCAGTTACAAAAGTAGTAACCCTAAATGACTTCTGCACCAAAAGAACTGTAGTCACAGAAAGCAGGCAAGGAGGTAGAGGAATCAAACGGCTTTCATTTGGAAGTGATATATTGCTAGGACAGTTTCTACTGTGCCGGTGTTGAGCCCATTTTCATTACATGGCACTTTCATGCTGTGGATGATGTCAAAGAGCTGAAAAAATGAAAATCAGAATAATCCAAAAGAAGAATTCACTGTGACCATTCTGGCTATCCCTGATGCTTCTGCTGAGCAAGAGCAAAAGCTACCAGGTCACTCTGATGACATGTTCCACTCACTCTGCCTCGGGATTAGGTGCCAACAACCTGGTTGACAGGCAGAGGGCAATCAGGCTCATTGCATAACTGCTTTTGTCCAGGGTAGTTTAGCACAGGATCACTTTAAATATGCACTGCATTGCACAAAGTTTACAGCGTAGAAATGAATGGTTTTTTCTTCAATCAGGGGCTCAATTTTGAAACCAGCTCCACCCAACCAGACTCCGGGTCTCAAGCAGAGCTCTGCTGAAATCAGCAGGGCTCTGCACTGGGGTTTGTCAGTATAGCTTGGATGGCAAGCCTGGGACTGAAACTCATGTAATGTGAGGAAGAAAAATAGTGACTGCTTTAAAATATGTGATTAAGTCTAAGCATTTACTGGATAATAAATTATTTGTTAAAACTCTGAAGACGAACTGGAGCCTTATCATGATTTTACTGTTAATTCAATCATGCTGGAGTTCTTCATGCTAAGTTAATTAATTGTTGTTGGCATAATTATAAGATATCTTCAGTTTTATAATGGGTATAAAGTTCTGAAATATAAATTGAAGATACCTCACATTTTTAATAGTTGTTCCTTAACCTTTAAGACATTTAGTTTTGTGTGGTCAATGAAGTTAATGTGAGCTCTTTCCTTTTACGTATACGGCATTATTTGAGATATTATTTATCAGGCAACTGAATAGTAGTGTTTATGTTCTTACTTTTTCCTATTTGTCCCTCTGTGATGCTTCTATGCTACATATACAGCTACTGTAGGTCATTCCATTCTAACACTTACCAGATATACCACGTATTTAGTCTCCGTTTATCCCATTTTGCCCTTATTTGGTTTATTTAACTGATTAACCTTTCATAGAAGCTGCAGTTGCCATACAGTGGTCCAAGAGATGCAGTGGTCCAGTTCCAAACATATGCTACAGCACTGTCTAAAGAGGCTACTGCAAAGTGATGGAGACAACATAAACGTCTATTCCAACAACACCAGCAAGCTAGAGCAATCATGCTGAAACAAAACAAGATAATCACAAAGCTGATCCTGCCTCTGTGGCCATTTCCAACTTCCTCAGCATGGTGTGTAGCTTTACTACATTTCTACTGAACATGCCCTCTATCTTGCTGGGGAGGCACAGGCTGCTGGCTGCCAGCTGCACCACCCAGGTGCCTCTTGCCAAGCCTGCTGCAATAGTGCCTTACTGCAAAGTAGTTAGATTGGCTCCCAGGTGGTTATCAGGGCTTGGTAACAGCTCGGTACTTGTTAGACAGCCTGAATGCATTCTTAGTGCATTCTGTAGGTATTTTCTGCGGGCTGCCATTTCACAGCCACATTGATCTTAACGTTGTGGCAAGAGTAACTAGAGGATGTTCTCAAAAGGGCCTCCCCAAAAAATCCTAAAGCCTATAGCTTGCAAAGACCATACTGGGCTACGAAGGCATTTTTCCTACTCTTCTTCCACAAAGGAGGATGTTCCAGTAAATATTTCCCATGAGCTCTCTCTCCATAACCAACTCGGAGCACTGTCAACTCCCCTCCAGCTTCACTGAGAGACATCCCACAACTATTTGGGGATCCATCTTTGTTTCTGAAAATCTTGGCACTGTAATGGTTAGCTCAAGGAAATACTGACTTTATCAGAGAAAGTGAAAAAATGAGAGCAACCTGTGATTGTGGATTAGTTTATGCATTCCTCCTGTCCTCATCAGTCACCAGAATGTCAGATAAAGCTAATTCCCAAGATGTTTCTTGCAGCTCCCCAAGAGTGGAGTCCCTTCCTCTGATAAATCAAGTGGGATCCTTCCCCAAAATGTATACTGTTATAGGGAGAAGCTCTCCATGATGTGGATCCCTGAGAGTTAAATTCAAAGCTCAACCTTCCACCCTCTCCAAGGGTTTTCTGTAATCTATAAACTTGCTGCTTAATTGAAAAGTAATGAAGATATCCATGTTTAGCATTTCCCCCAAGACCGTTCACTGCTACAGTCAAGCTTTTTCTAGGCATGTAAAGAATGCTTAAAAGTGCTGATATCCCTTGGGCATTGCCAGGCAGATTTGTTTACTGCCTGTCCAGGAAATAACTCTATCAGTCAGAGGTGGTTGCAGAATCTAAAGACCAGCTTGGTACTTAACTTGACAATAAAAAAATTATTTACCCATTCTCCCTTCAGACCAGCAGGGAGGAATTTAAGTCTCAGCTCAACATATGAGCTGAAAATCACATTTTATACAATCATATAGAAGAGAGCCATGAACACAAGCTCATCACTGGTTTTTGACAGAGCTTAGCATGTCCACAACCAAATCAATGCGAGATTATAGCATTTTGGAGTGAAAGAGTCCCAAACCTGTCTGGGTAAGTTTCAAGGGCAGTGTGTTACAAAGTAACACAAAGAATTACCTCCCTTCAAGAAGCCTCTAGGTAAAAAAACCATATCATAACAGGTCCTAATAGTATCACCCAAAAGCTAACTTCAGCAAGACATAACCTCTGCAGCTTGTCACCCAGAACTTACGCTGCCACTCAAAAGAGCCCACCCAGATTTTTCGTCCATCTCTGTTGTTCAGCTTTCTCTTCAAGCTTCATGAAGGATGAAGGGATGAAGGTGAAGGATGCCCTTAGATATGCTTTGACCGTAGCCATAATACTGTTTCTTTTAACTGTGTTCTCATCATGTATCAAGAAAACATATTTCAATAATCTGATTCTCTCCCACCTTTGATTAATTATACTTATGGCAAGTCCAGACATTGTACACTAATACAAAGTGCTGTGCTATTGTTTCTTAGAACATTTTAATAAGTTTTGGTCAAGGAACATCTTTTTAGTGAAGAAAGAGAGAGAAAAAAAGAGAAGAGAGAGAAAGAAGGGGGGGGAGAGAGAGAGAGAGAGAGAGATAGAGAGGGAGAGGGAGAGAGAGAGAGAGGTGTTTCTGTCCATATTTTCCCTCAATGGTCTTAGTCTTAGGCCTTATTTTACCTGAGTGTGTTAACCACCTAACCTGTCTGAGAGAAACACCAGCAGTGGCACCATTTTAATAACACTCTTCCCCCTAAAAATTACAATTCATTACAAATTAATTTGAAGTGAGACTATCCTTTTAGGACTCATGCTATTTTCTTTCACTGCCAGGACAGGAAATAGTCCATTTTATGTCACTCATTAAAATAAATAAATAAATAAAACAGTACAGACTTCCACCAAATCCTCTTTTTTTTTCTAGCCAGAGAATATTCTCAAGATTACAATTAGTAATAATAATAGGAGACCTGAGGTATTTTCCTTTCATCAGTGTTCACTCGGTCTCCATTTGTCAATGGGAACAAAGTCACAAGATTCCATTAGCCAAAGATATCAGTGTATTGATGAGGCTGTGGGAAGCTCTGTTCTTTGTTGTAAGTTGGCCAGACTTGCTTTTCCGACTATGGAAAGAGACACACTGTATCCTCTGCATGCTTAAGTATTATTAGAAGTGGATAAAAAATACCATTAAACCAATTTTATCTTTGCAGAGAAGAGGATCACATGGGTGAAATCAATATGCATCACAAGATACATGCCTGAGGAGGATAATCCAGATGTGAGACATGATAACAGTCCTGAAATACATTTAAAGGTTGATGCAAACAGGAAAGGAATAACCTGTTCTCCACATCCACAGTGGATAAGACAAGGAATGGATGTAAAGTGCAGCCAGAGAAAACAAAGTTAGACATTAAAAAAAAAAAAAAAACAAACATGCTTTGGGGGGTTTCCAGCTAATGGAAAGGATAATGAAGCCCTGCAATACATCACCTGGGCAGGCTGTGAAGCCTCCAGAAAAGGAAATCTTTAAACTTTAATCAGACAGACATCCATCAGGAATGACAAAAGTATGGCTGAGCGGACAGAGGAATGGGTAAGACCATTTTTGAGAGGTCCCTTCTACCCTATTTTTCTACAGTTTTCATGGTCTTTAGTCATTTCAGGAATGTAGCTGGGGTAAAAAGCATGGCAGTTCAAATGGGGAATCTTCTGCCTGTTTTAGTGAAGGAATCTCCAGTTGCTGTTGTGTTTCAGTGTCATGCTTGTTTTGTGTAGAGGATGAAATTATGAATAACATCTAGCAAGGCCTAACAATGTTAATACTGTATCTTACAGCTGAGAGAGCAACAGTCATTCAGATTTGGATGCCAGATGCTCCCCTGCTTTTTGTTTCAAATATTCTTCTGGGAAGTGTACAGCTGCATAGCAAAAGACATTGTTTGGTTACTGCCAATATGGGAAAGACAAACAGAGAAATGGAGATACATAAAGCTGAATGGATTTTTCCTGGGCCACAGGCAACCAGGTGCATCCCCAGCTCCCTTTTCAAAGGGACCATGTTCAGGTCAAAGGCCATGTTCAAAGAGAATTTTGGAGGTTTTTATGACCGGAGGAGGTAGCCTTGGCTATTTAACATCTATTCCATTAGCCCTTATTCTGTGCATGTGGAGTACAGTGAGCACTGTAGAGCATGTTGTGATGAATCTTCCTCATTGACAGCACTGCATGAGCTTCACTGGGTTTTTATTTGGGAAATCTGCTTTCTATTCACACTTGCAGGACTGTGGCAGAGCTGTTAGCTCTTGAAAGCATCAGCAGGGCAAAGGTAAGATTAGGTTTGACCTGCAGCAATTTATAGTTTTCTCACATGACCGTGGTACAGCCGTTTGCTCAGGTGTACACACATATTTTACGGGTTGTAAATAGTTCAGGGAAAGGACTATCTCTTTCTACAGCCTGCTATTTGTACAGCACCTACACCAACGCTGCTGTAACCAGGACTATCTTTTCCATGATAAACTGCAATAGAAATGTTAACTACCAAGCAAAGTAAAGAAGAAAGTGTTTAAAGGAAGCTGACGTGACTGCCAGAAGCTGTAATTTGATAGTGTATACACTTAATGGTCTATACACTTAATTATATTTAATACTCAGCTTTTCCTGAGGCAAATCACTGGCTAAAAGAGGAGTAGTGACCAATCTGATGCCCTTTTTAGAGCTGTGAGTCAAAGAAACAGGCCAGGCAAAAAATCTCCTCTACGAGCAATGTTTATTAAACCCCTCTAGGGAGACTGAAGGACCCAGTTTATGAGGCTTTCAGTTCAAGGCTCGGAAAAGAAGCAAAATTTTAAAATGCTAAGTAGGCAGAGTTGTCCATTTGACTATTTGGTTCAAGAAAGTTCAGAGGTTGCTCTTGTGACGCACTAGGCTGAGGCTATCATGGAAATCATGATAAATGTGTTTTCCAATGTAGTGACCTGGATGTTAGCACATTTTTTGCTGAACATTATGGGGATGCTTCACCTACTACATAATTGATTTTCCAGTAAAGCTTAGACTCCTTTCTTATTCCAATAGGAATCTGCAAACCATTTTCTTTAATTATCTAGCACTGGGGCGGGGGGGGGGGGGGGGAGCATGGGGGGTGTTATAAAAATCCAGCAATGTGTTGCAGAGTATTAGTTTAGTAGCTCTGAGAATAATCTGTTGAATCGTGTGTGTGTATATGTGTATTCATGTAAATAGGGGTATCTGCGAAGCCTTACAGGTCTTTGGAAGAATACTAATACTTAAGCAACTGGATATGCCCCCAGCACTTACTCAAGTATCCAACGAGGTCAGAGTGAGTCTAGGTAAAAATTCTTAGGTGATTTTTTTTTTCTTCTGATTTAAGTATGCTAGTTTTCCCTTTCATCCTCTTACCTTCAGCATGAATATTAAAATTTGCAGAATCCTTCTCTGCAAAGGTATTTTCTTCCGCAAATTTTCTCCTGGCTGAACAGAAATTATCATCAAAGCCTCCTAATGGTAAAAGTCAAGAAACTGTGGCACAGTTATTTGCTTTTGAAATATATGAAAGACATATTTGGGAATAGATCTGAGAGCACTCAGTAGATTTAACAAGCAAAGCTAGTGTGTACTGTCCAGCCTGCATAAAGAATGCCACACACCATATACATTGTATTAACTGCCTGTTCCTGGATTATCTACCATACACAAGGTTTCACATATAATAGATACCATATCTTAGGTCACGCTGGCAAAAAAACCCCAAACAAACAAACAAAAATCCGTTCTACTTGATCCATTCAGGCTGCACCTTTTTTTTTTTTTTTTTTTTTTGCTGTTTTAAGAGTGCTTTGGCCCAAGCAACCAGTACACATATTCATCCTGCTGCCCTTTCACTCCACCTGCCTTTTTTCCCAGGCTTAGAAAAAGGACCCTTGTTGCTCACAAGTGCAGAGCGGGCAATCAGGGAGAATGAACCGAAGACTCTCTGCCAAAACAAGGAAAGGTGTCAGGTCAGCCTTCAAGTTGTTGGATTTCTTTGTAAAGAGTCATCAAGGCTGACTGGCCATATTCTGTCCTCACATATATGTTACTCTACTTCCATGAGACCATGCTATCACCTCTTTGAGGGTAGCTAGAAATGCAAGACTTCCCCTTTCGAGTGTGAGGAGACATGGTACTGGAAAAGACAACAGTGCTCAGTGCTCTGTGAAGCCTTGCTTACCACTGCTAGTTGCTCATCGTTAGCAAGATAGCAGGTTTGTGGGATATAGATGAAATGCAAGTATTTTAAATTCTTATCCCTCCAAGAGTGGGTCCAAGTACTACAATACTTAAAAGGCAGGCTGCAGAAAGCAATTCTGAGACAGGAAGCTGATACTATTAAAACCACTACAGGGGTATTCGGCGAGAACTCAAGACACCTTCCCATTTCATTAATCTCGTCAGCCCTCTAACAACCCCACCATGCTAAATGATCATATTTTCCAGGATATTCTGAATCAAAACTATCCTCCAATGTAAAAGCCCACATCCATTTCAACTCCTTTCCCCTCAAAAATAATTCAGTTTGTAATCCCCCTTTCCTTCAAAACATCACAACATACAAGGGAAAAAAGTAAGCACATAAAAAGCATAGTAAGCTGTGGAGAAGGCAAAAAGAACAGACCAGGTGCATTGGTGCATCGACTGGCTTGCCAGAGCCCTGTTTCAGAAGAGGTTCATCATATTCCAGCAGCAATGGCTTTGACTGCTTTAATTCAGAGGTATGTGTCCAGGGGCAAAGGCCTCCTTGTCATTGATACACTTGACTGGCAGGCATGGATCTTCCCTGTCAAAATATCCAAGTGTTTAAGTAATGACTAGTGCCACTTGAGTGGAAAAAACTAGGCGAGCTGTCAATACAATGGGTGTCAGAAGCACATTGTTACTCATCCTAATCACAGTAATTGTACACAGGGACAGGCAGGGAAGAAAAGGAAATGAATGCCTATCTGCTGGCAACAATGCAACTTCATTTAACCTTAACAGACCAGGCATTGATATCATTTCTTCCTGGCACTCTCTGCGATCCTGGTGTCAAAACAGCTTCTCATTTGCAATGTATGACAATTTCCTCACATCTGAAAAGACACTGCTGCAAGTCAATAGACTATAAATTGCACTTGGAAATGGGATCATCTTAACTAAAGCCTGCCTGCTTTCCCCAGGAGGCCCAAGCTTGCTCCCCCTCCTTTTAATAATTTGTATGTTTAGGTGTTCGGTCAATTTACTCTACACTTGTAATGTCTTATAGCCAAGACCATCAATCAGATTCGGTGTGACAAAAATATCCTGCTACAATATTACAGGTTATTAAAGGGATGATGGGAGAAGGCTGCATGCATTTACTGGGCCTCTTTTTTCTCATCTCAGGAAAGCTGTCACAGACCTAAGCTGGTGATTCATCTTCTCTTCACTATCAACAGGTAGCAGCCAAGAGTGGACTTTGATGAGCTGCTTTCACTAATCTTTTCTACTCACCCTCTTTCCTCCTCTAGCCCCCTCCCCCTCCTTTACCATTTTTCCCTCTCCTGGAAAATGCATAGCTCAGCTACTATTGTGAAGGCCAAATGGGTAATTCACGGCTTCCAAAAAGGCCAGTGGAGAGTCACAGAAAAGTTCAGTCGTCATTAAATGGCTTCCAGGAAGGTGCCTACCAGAGCCCATAGCACTGCATTTCCTGAGGAAGTGAGATTCACCCTGCAAGGATTTTGCATAAAGCTCTAAAACAACTGTTAATGAAATGCTGCCATTCAGATATTTTGAAAGAGGATGCATTTAAAATCTTAAAGATTTTAGAAGAAACATTAAGCTAGAATATAGATATATTTTCTATATTGGGTATATATATATGTGCATAATTTTAATTATTAGGACTCGTACCATTTTCTCTGAGCTTTAAAGCATGGGGCAAAGCAGGGGAGGAGTGGGAGGGCAACGGCTCACTGCCTGATTTCCCAGGCTACTAACTGTCGCCACTCAGGGTGTCTATTTATGACACTGCACATCACCACCAAAGCCACATGTCAATCCCAAAATTGAAAAAGAAAGGACTGAAATAAAGTAATAGGCACAAAGAACAACGTGAGGCCTACATGCTACCCTGGGATTTCTGCGAGTGACAGGCTGGGTCAGTGAGGTTTTGAAAGGATGCAGCAGCCAGCGCACACAAACCGAACAGAGATACGTGATCTCTCTTCCCATGTTTACTTCAGTGGGAGAGTCACCGACTGCTTCTGACATTCCAGCGGTCTTAATATTTTAAGCCATGGGTCTTGTTCCAAGAACATAATGTTTCCTGCCTTCCTTTCGAAAAGGGATAATACTGTGTGCCTGACACAGAATGGCAAATCTGGCCTACAGAACCTCTCTGGCAAAAAACCAGGTATTTATTTTCTGTACTGCATCTGTGAGGTGGTTCTGAATGGGAACAGCATTACCCCCACAATGTTTTGAAATACATTACCGCACTGGTGAAGCTCTGCTAAATATAGTATCCTTACAGCCTAGCTGACCTTAACTGACATTGAATACACACACACAGAAATACCTATATTACAGACATGGAATCAGGTTCCACCACTTTTCCTAGTGCTGTGCCATATTCTGTTCCTCAGTCAGTACCATCAGTCTCTGATCGGTTAAACACAGAGAAAGACTCCATGCTACCAACAGAATGACAGGCTGGACCCATTGAGTGACTGAACTGTGGAAATAAAGGTGAGAATGGGCATGTGTGGTCTCTGTGGAGAACGGGCTCTGCTTTTTATTGGTGGCTGCTGTCAGCAGGGTTTTACTTCCCAGAGGGGAAAAATAGGACAGGTGGCAAAGGGCAAGCCCTGCTTGGAAAAGGGGTTTTAGAACCAAAAGGAGATGAAGCCACAGGCTTCAGGAGCCAGTGTCTTTTCTCACCTGGATCCTTGTCAGGGCTGCGGCTGCCTCCTCTCCCTGGGATTAGCTGCTGTTGTACCAAGGACCGAGCTGGCCCTGCTCTGATGTTGCACGGCTGCCTGACCTCAACGCGGACTGCTCAGAAAGAGCTGTGAGAAAAGCTGCAAAGAGATAAGAAAGGTAAAAATAACAAAGAAGCAGGACTGTTAAGTTGTTTTCGGCTCAGGGATCCAAGAGGGAAAACACCAATATAAAAAGATATAAAATCCTACAGGCAGACGGCCCGGGGACACTAGTTGGGCTGGTGGGCGCAGCTGGGAACAAATATGGCCTCATGGCCGAGGGGTTGAGCTGCCGGAGCCACAGGTGTCGGCAGAGCCGGGGAGCCGCAGCTCAGCAGCGCCGGGGAGCTGCAGAGGTGCCTGCCTGGCCAGCAATGACCCTTTTCAGAGGCACCTACCTCTCAGACATCTCTTGCGCGTGTGAGGAAAGGAAGGGCTGCTCGCACATCCCCGTGCTGCAGCCACTGAGGAACCTTCCGGATCATCCCTCCCCCGCCCGCTGAGGGGAGCTGGGGGGGGGAGGGGTGAGCAAAGCAGGGGGAACCCCACTGCCCCTTCCAGAACCAGGCAGAAAAATTTAGGATTAGCTCTCTGCCAGCCCGGGCAGAAGCTTTTAAAGACAACCCCATCCCTCACCCCACAAGGGCACAGGCCTGGCCTCCTAGGCAGCCCAACAGGCCTCCCAAGGCGCTCACACAAGATGGCTGCCGGGCTCTGGGCCCCACGAGCACAAAATGGCGCTGCCACACTCTGTCCGCCCTCACCAGCAAGGCCGCTGTTAACCGGCCGTGCTCTTGCACCTAGGTACAGCCTCCTCTCCTCCTCTTCTGTATTCAGATCATCATCATCACCCAAAAATGTTTCGGTTAGGCAAGGCGCCTGGGGAGGATTTTTTTTTTTTTTTTAAAGCACAATTTTAAGCATGGTTGGTTTCCGTATTCTATTTATTAACTGAAAAGGTCACATCGGTTTTGCTTTGTAAGCCATTAAAGAGGATATTCATAAGGCTGAGATCCTTAACGCAAATTAGTGCGGCCCTCAAAACACAGCCCCAAACTTCACAGTTTGCTTTTCCCCGAGTGCGAGCGTTTTTCTGCAATTCAGGCAGCCTCGCACGAGGGTGGCAGGAGACCAGCACGTCTTTCGGCATGGAGAGAAGCGGGGAAAAAATTAGTAAATTTTTTTTTTTTTTTCTGAGCAGTGGTGATTTCAATGCATGCATTAAATGTAAACTGGGAGAACAAAACATTTTGTATGGACTGGGCCATCTGTTGCCCTTACTCGGCTTTGTCCACCGCCGCTCAAATCCCAGCCAAACCAGTTCCCCCTTTGCAACTCAAAAAAAGTATCCCAAAATGAAACTGAAGTCTAACCTTCTGCTCTTGCACCAAAGGAAGGACTTTGTTCAGCCTTCAGTCAAATAAGGCTTCCTTTGGATTTTCAGTTCAGTGAGAAAAAAGAAAAATTGTTTTCATCTCCAGGAACTGTACCCTTCTCCCCCTGCAATAAAATATTTGGGGGAGGGGTTGCCACCGAAAAAAAATTAATAAATATCTGCACCGCTCTAACTATAACTCACAAAATGAGGACTCCAGATTAGAGGGAATTGCCCCATAAGAATCAGGATAGCGAGAATCAAATCCTTAAAAAAAAAAAAAAAAAGGCAGTGAAATAACAATTCTCAAGATTACAGGCCATTTCACTAATTTACTGTTATCTAATCTAGCAGAATTTTGACAGCAGCGGCCATTGTGTGAGTTACAGTGAGGAGCGTTGTAAGATGCTGTGATCTTTGCACAGCCGACCCATTTTTTTTATATTGAACTTTGAATATGCTGCGGCGGCTGCGCCTGTGGAGAGATGGCCCAGGAAACAGCCAGAATATTAAGTACCCGGTTATATGTCTCCCAAAGGAGACCGCTGCTAATATTATACATTGCAACAACATTGCTTGAATGGTTTATTAATGGTAGCAAAACAGAGTGAATACGACATACAATGATAATAACAATAAATGTTATTTATATGGTGCCTAACTGCGACAGCGCTCTAGAGGCCTCACAAAAATACACTTAAAATGCTAGCATCGCAGTATTAAAATGTGCCCAAAGCTTCAGCAAATAAAAAGGGTTTGATATTCAAAATGTGATTTACTTATATGCAAAACCCTTAGCAGCTAATTTACATTTTAGATGGACAGACAGATTTTTTTTTTTTAAATGGCTGGTGATTTTGTTTGCCTATGAGTTTGAAAGCCGGCTTAAGGTAATATGAAGAATTTGAGCCCAAGCCATCTGAAATCAGGTTCTTTTTAGGACTCTGCGGTGCAATGACAGGGAAAAAGAATCTCCAGACGTAACCAGTTACTTTAGATTTGTGCGTATGAAATTATAATTGCAATGTAAATATAAAGCAACTTGTTTTTAAAATGTACCTAGAGCATAAGACAGCCAACATAAACCAAAATGTTCCGGGAGTCTTTGATCCTGCTTTTATACTGCTGGGTAAACAGCGTTATGTGTTTGACAGTCCTCCCGCGCTCCCTCTGTGTTGCCAGCTTTGGGAACACCTTTCTCAGCACTTTCAGTCCACGCACAGATTTACATCCCGGAGCAGCCAGGTGTGCGCCTGAGCCCCGCGAGGCCGGCCGGAGCCCAGCCTGGCTTTCCTCGAAGAACGGGAGTGCGAACGAATATGGCCTGCACTTTTATACTCGCCTGTTCTCCTCCCAGAGCCCCTCCGCACCTCACAGACAGCCCCCCCCCCGGCCCTCACACCCAGGTTCATACCCCTCCTGATAAAATGGGACAGATTATCAGGTGCTGGCACCAGTGCCAAAATGAGCAATGCTGGGAGGAGCAGTGCTGAATTCCCACCACATGCCGAGCATGCAAAGCCAGCAGTTTCCAGGGTTCACAGCCCCTTCCAGGATTACAGCTTCTGTCTTTCCAAATTCTGTAACTTCAAATACAGCAAAGAACGGATGCTGGTATTGGCAGAAAGCTCTGTTGATGAGCCTGGGGATAGCAGATGGGAAGTGAGGGACAGAGACTTTAACTTAATGCGCTTATCCTCAGTCAGTGATGATAGCGAGGATAACTGGAGAATTCAAAAACCTAACTCTCTATTCTTTAAAGTCACATTTGATTACATAGTCAAAGTCACAGTGCAGAGTTTTGCCAGCCAGATGGATGATAAGCAATTGCAGAGTCATGTTCTAGTTCTGTTTTGCAAAACAGTGCTGCATGACCCAGAGATACCTGGCCACATATTTGAATGGTTTATTAAGAAACAGTAACAAGATTTTGAGCAACACCCTGTTTACCTGCTGAAAATCTTTCCATACAGACACTTCTGATGGCATCCCAGTGCGGGTAACAGATGTATCAACCGATCTTCCAGCCTGAAGGATTCTCCTGTTGAACACTCTGAGGTAGGAACCAAAACATGTTCCCTCTCCTCATCATCCCATGTCAAATAAATTTAAAATGGAAAACACTGTACAAGTGGGGAGTGTGCATAGTATCGCCCAGAGAGTCTCTGTGCTCATCAAATGCTATTTTACAAAAGTATATGTATTCATATGCAATCTTTGAAAACAACTATTTTAATAACACAGAGAGCACATTTGGGGCCAGATGTACTGTGCAGGTGTGCGACTATAGACAAAAAAAATCTATTAGTAAAGCTTATTAGCTCTTATATACTTTAAGCATACTTAAGTGTGTTTTTTATTTTCCTGAAAACAAAATCTAAGTTTGCTAGGGAGAAGATCTTAGACTCTATGAAAGAGACAGTCTGGAACATGGGCACGACCTGAAGGTAAATCAGTAAAGTTTCAGTGGATTCCAAACAGCAGCAGCAGCATTTTAAACGATCAGAGATTCTGGCCCTCATTTCTCTGTAGAACATATAAGTAAGTACAGTAAAACCATACTTAGTCCCAGTGATTCTGTGTGACCACACAAGAAGCTCCTACCATCCCGCTTCCTATAATAAGCATGAATTTTTTCTGTAACTGTGAACAATGACAATTTCTCCATTATCAAAGAATCCAGGGGGAGAAAAATTGTCTTGTCTGTGCATAAAACACCACTCGTTTTTATGCTTTATATAAAATAATAATGAATGTGGAAGGATCACTAAGTTTCAAATCAATCACAGTCTTTTGATGTTATTATTAACTGCACATACTCCATTCTTGTGGTTTATGGTATCATCAGAACCCCTCAATTGATTTATACTCTGGTGATCTAGTTGTCTCCATTCATTATCCCATATTTAATTAATATATGCCTCAGAAGGAGTTGTCAGAAGACAAAGTTAATTATAGCAGGAAAAAAATCCAGCTGAAATCACAAGTGTCATATTTTAGTTTAGTGACAGTTCTCACAAAAGAACATTTTAATTGGTTTTGTATTTTTTCTGCTTCTCCGAGTAAATACTATTGTATTCTCCTAGCAAAGTAATACAGAATACTAGTCCCTGCTATTTACGAGGCACTTTATACTGCAAACAGGCTTCTTACATAATTAATCTTTTATTAAATACTTGCAATCTTTGAGATGCACTGAAAGACCTGATCCTGAAGAACAGAGAGATTGGCAACAGATTATGAGCCTCATTCATCAGGCTTAAATGGCACCCTTTACCAGGGGAGAGTGAATATTGTACAATCTGTCTGTAAATTCATCGGAATTTTTATTGAAAAAATTTTATTCTTCCAGCTGTGTGGGCAACCTTTTTTGAGACACTTGCAGTGTTCAAACAAATGGCTACTTCTGAAGGAATGTTTGCAGAAACAGTACATTTTAAGTTCATGTTGGAAAATATTGATATAAAACGAACATTTTAGGTCTTAAGTATAAATATTCACCGTGGGAATTGGATTTAAAGAGTTATCCTCACCCAATCAGGGGAAAGAAACGCAGTGTGGGACTTGCACATTCAATGAAAACTATCCGGCAGGTCTTGACTTCAAAATATTTGAAAGAACACCTGTCAGAGCTCAATTTACAAATAATCTGCATTTTAAGACATATTTTCAGAAGCTTAGTGAATTATTTTGAATTGTGAATATATTGAGGAAATCCAGGTCCGTTCTCAAGTATAAATTATGAAAAGAAAAAAATAAATACATCGTATACACTGCTCATTACAAATGAGCCACCTCTGTTACTCACCTCAACTAAGAATGCACCAGTGTAAGAAAATAATGGTCCTAGAACTACATACAATGAGTAACCCTTGGATGAATGCTGCTATGTACACAGTAACACTTGCACTCTTAGTGTCACATGTGCCAACACAAGCAAACTCTTAAAAAAATGCTTCTGATAGTTTGAATACTTTTCTTTAGGATTCTTTTCCTCATTCCTCTCTTCATATGGCCACTGACTCTGGGTCTAACAGTAAAATCCCAGAGGATGATCAGAATTATAAATATAAAACATGTCCAAATGTCAAAAGTGATCTAAAGCTATTCTGTAGATGAAAATGCTCGTTTCATGTACTCATACCTTCCGTTACACAGTATCCTACTATATACAGCATACACCTAGATTCCTTTATAGAAATCCATTCAAGGGATTTCACCAGACAGTTGACATCCCTTTATTGCAAGGACTCCCAGACATTTTGAACCCAGTGGTCGCTGTCAACCTCCCAACTTTCTGCACTGCCAGCACTGCCGCTTCAAAAGCATGATTATATAAATGTTATTACATGTTACAGGTCTGCAGACCTGCCACAGACCGCTTATCATGACCTCACAGACCACAGACAACAGAACTGGGGAATCGAGGCTTTGAGATTCAGCTTCCAGCTGTGTGTGTTTACCTCCCGTCCCCAGCTGTATATAGGAGACCACTGTGGAATGCACAGTATTGCTGCAAAGCATGAGAGGACACCCACATGAGGAGGACAGACTCTGCTCCCGATTACACCATTGTATATATAAAAACACTGCAACATGTCTATCGTGTTTCCTGAAACGTTTCTTTTTTGCCATCAGCAGACTCTCAAATATAAAGTGGAATTTCAGGCTTCATTTTTTCCCTTCTGATTTGACTGCAGTGTCTTATTTGGTACCACTGCAAGTTTGGTGTAACCCTCTCCCTTCCTTGGAGGCCCACTAGTTTCAAAGCCCTCCTGAACGCTGTTTCTGATTTGGGACTTATAACAGTAGCATCCCTGATAGTCATATCGCACGTGGATGCAAAACTGAAAAATATCTGTATCTGTGAGCTGAAGACCATAGTAAAAATCAGCCCATCTAATGGGAAAACACACCAGAACATTTGCCTTGTCCTCTACAAGATTAACATTGCTTCACAAGTCACCTGGACACCAGTAACATTTAAGTCCTAGGTAGGAACATGGTAAGCATAATTATCATGATCTGCCTCTAAATAACAGTACTATTAACAATGACCTGCAATGCAAGATGTTATTTCACCCCTTAGCATTATAGCTAACATTTTCAAAAATGAGCAGACAAAATTGGATTTCTTGGCCTACATCTAAACATTTAATGCTTTGGTCTTACAAAGCAGGTGATCACATTCTTGCTCACTGTGGCAGTTAGTTCGCCTCCAAAGGGCTGCTACTCCACTGCAAAAATTGATCATGGTTTTCAATGTTTTGCTCAATTTCCAGGAGCTGGTCTAAGGGATACCAGTGCAGGAGATACCACTGCCTGGGGCCCACAGAGCCACTGGCAAGCTCTCTTTTGCTGAAGTCCTGCCGAATGTGTCGTCCTGCCGAGCCCCCACCACCTGCAAATCCCAGAGGATGTGATTTCTGGAGGCCCTCTGATGTATAACAACACCGGTCAACTTATTCTTTGTAAGTTATTCTGCAAATTTAGCCCTATTATTTGGTTCATTAATCATTTCTGAGCAGACCTCAACTTTTCACTCATTTATTTAGTGCTTGTAACTGCCTAACATAGAGCTAACACAAGCAAGTTTTAGCAAGCAGTGAAAACATACTGGTCCTCTAAGGCTCATTGCTTATTTGCATTTCTTGAATGTATAATTAAAGCATTTAAAAGAATTATGAGTAATTAATACCAAATTTAAAATGGTAAATAATGATAATTAAGGGCATAAGAATCAAAACCACTCACATTTTTTCCAGTGAAATATTCTTTTCAATAGAAAGCTGAGTTTCCCCATGTTGCATTTTCATATCGATTTGGGGCATCTTCAAAATACCTGGAAATAAAAAATGTTATACCAAGTACTCTAAAAACATGAGTACTTTCAGCATTTACAGTTCAAGCCCTCAACTTCCAAATCTTAATGAAATGCCTAAACAAAATCAAACATTTTTTTTCATATGAGTCTCCACAGGAAAATACCATCTCTCAGCCAACGCTAAGGAAAACCTTTATCTGTCAGTATAGTATTTACAAAAATAAAAGAATATGAAAATCAAACCAGTCCTTGTAAGTGTCAAATAAAGTAGGTTTACCATGAACAAGTCATTCAAAATGGGCATACATTTTTTGCAGCATTTGACCTGTTATGATTTCTGAGAGAGAGAGAGACAGCACACTACAACACAGAGTTTATAACCATTCAGTCTATATGAATACAATTGTTAACTTTGATGTTTCTCTTCTGATATTTATTCCCTTTCAATACTTACTCTCTTTCATATGCATGCATTGACAGGTTGGGGATTTTATAATACAGCTGTTTAGCCTAGCTTATTGGAGTATATCAGTGAATAAAATGTCATCCCCTTTAAATTATATCTCAGCGGGGCCGTAGAGTAACTGGAATTGCAGACCTCTTCTTTTGGGGTGGGGAACAAACATCCCAGTCACGCTCTCAGACGTGCTCTCTGCTCCAGTGACTGTATGCTTAAGAAAAAAAGCGAGGTTTACTTGCAGGGCTCCTTTCAAGTAATACACAAGTACATACTGGCACTGAGATATAGTGATAATGGATACAGGCTAAGAAAGAAAAGAAAACAAAGCTGAATAGGATGGAGGGTATCAATATTCTTTCATCAATACAAAGATACTAAAAACACATTTTAAAAAAATCTTCATCAGGCATCCTATGTGCATCCCTGCCACAAATCACCAGTGTCCTCATGAATTTACAGAGAAATCTAATAAGTAAATACTTCTCCTTCGCTTGTATAGTAGAAATGGAAGAAAAAAAAAAAGGTTGCGCAGTGTCTGGTTGGGAGTATATACAAACTAAATCAAAGGTATTGTTCAAAATTTACAGCAGGTCATCTCTTCTTTTTTCCTATTTCTTTTCAATATCGAATGAAGGGCTGACCAGCAAGGTCAAACTTTCCTTATTAATGAGGCATTGCTAGAGCTTTGTCTCATTAGGGCACTCAGAACTATGCATTTACTGCAATTTGCAGCACTTAATAGAGAAAGGTCAGAGCAGGTTACGTTCAATTTCCACTTGGCAGAGGGAGGAAAAATGGAAGCAATTCATTTGCACAAATTTGAATAATTCTTCTCAGTCTCCTTTTCTTTATCTATGTCTAGATAATTCCTGCATCTTAGCTCACTCACAATCATCCCAAACCTGCCAACAGTCAGGTTTCTATGAAGGCTGTAATGGAGCTGACAGATTCTATGAATCCAGGTGTCAAAATAAAGCTATTCAGCTCCCCCCTCCCTTCCCCTCACTCACAACAGGGAATAGGAGCTGCCTCTAGTGAGCTCTTAAACTTATCATAAATGTATCAAGATTGCTGTGGGCCATGAAACAGCTGTAGACAATTAATCTTTCCACAATTCTTCGGCATAAGAATTGCTTTCCCCACGAAGTAACATCTGCCACGCTGAGGTGATTATTCATGGGCAGTGGGCGCCACCATAGTTTTATGCATAGAGCCATCAGTGGCAATGAAGCAAAATTTATAGTTTTCCCTGGTTCAGTAAAAATAACATTTCGGCTGCATTAAAATGTCATCCATCAGCATTGTCCCAGAGCACAGGGCCCCATCTCATCCAGAGAAATTAAAAAGTATTCATTTTAATGCTAACTTCTGAAGCTTGCAGTGACATTGCTTTTTTTTTTTTTCCCTCCTCCTTTTTTTGTAAGCAATATTGAGGAGGAGGAGGACTGAAGGAAAAGGTTACGTGGTGCAGCGAAGCTGAGGATTAAATGTGCTACTAGGGAGTAATGATATCCCAATTACTGGGCTGCTGCTTCTTATTTATTCATAACCCCTGAACGCTTAATCAAAAATCCTTGAATCAAATTGAACAACTAAAGAAGGAAAGTTATTTCACGGAGATAATGTAATTCTTCAGCTTAAAAAAAAATAAAAAAATAAAAGTGTCGGATGGATATAAAGGCAAATCATGGCTTTTGCCAGAGTGGTAGGGTTAGTCTTTTGAAACATTAGCTTAAAGGAGCAGGGAAATTTAAGCCGGAAATCTAATGGTCGTAATTTACAGGAGCGCTTCTATTCTAATTCCTAGAGTAAAGCTGATTAATGCCTGCTTTGGCAGTGTGCTCTAGAGAGTAGTGTGCAAAAACTTCTCCTGTGAATTAAAAGTGCCCCGTGTTGCTTGCTAACATGCAGTGGGTAGCGTCTGACAGGCGTGGCCCAAGGGCATTAAAGAGCTGACATGGGTCTGATTCCAACCTGTGGGCTATTAATGCCCCTGGTTTATTTTAGGGAGAAAGAAATGACGTTTAGAGTAGGAAAGGATGTATGGAAAAGGTTTCAAAATCCCAGACTGCTGTATCTAAGTTTCTCTACATTTGGATTCTCAGGAAAATTAAGCTGAATTAATTTCTAAGGTGGATTAGTGAAACAGTGGTAGCACCCTGCACGCATGAACTCTTTGGGAGTGAAAACAGTTTTAAAGATAGCTTATAAAGGCACACGGGCACTGAGGTACTAGGTCAGGCACTGCACCAAAGGGACAGCTTCCAGGCTGGAGGAGACCTGGTTCTGGGCAGCTTGGAGCACCAGCAGAGGAAGTCAGGTTTACCTCAGTGTGTCCACAGACCAATTCTACGGATTTTATTTTTTCAGTGTTTCTGTGCAGTTGCACCTTCCCCGAGGGTTCAAATCCTCTGTGCTTTGGGTTTCCACACCTTAAGATCAACCTCATTATGACGTGAGTACCCAAGAGAGGAACACAGGTTTGAACCAGGAGTCGGATCCAAATCCTGCAAAAAACGAAGGGATATCACTGTCTATGCTGCTGAGCCTGGAACAGCTCAAGTTTCCATAAACAGTAGTGTCAGGGAAATGGGCTGCTATTGTACTACCTAATCCTCAAAGTACAGCTTGCTCAAAAAAATAATAGCGCCTTCTTTCTTCTAAGAGTCTCTAAGCAATGGTAAACACACAGTAAGAAACATATTCCCAGTCCAGTGCCTGCATCTGAGAAGGCAATTAATTATAGCCCGAGAGAAAAACTGCATTCCCATATGTGAGAGAAGGGACTCTCAGGAGCTGCGTGATGCTAGCTGACTCTGATGAAGAACAAACAGGTTTGTGATAAATTGTCACCTGTTCTGTTTGTTTTTAGCTTTGTTCTTCTGCCTGGTGGAAGGACTGACTCAAGGCCCACATTTCCCTCAAGTCACACAAACCTGATTGTGAGAGTTTACCTGGGGAGTCTATGATGAGGGATGCTAGATCCAGTCTTTAGGGCAACCTCTACTTTTTACTGTTTTTTTGGTGCAGAAGAGTAAAAATTGGCGTAGAAACTAGACATACCTCCAACCTGGAAACAAACAAAATAATTTTGACAGTTTGCATAAATCGTTTTTGTCCCACTGTTGATCTGCTGGAAAGGACAGGTTCAACTCTTGGGTCCTGACTGACCTCACTTGAATTATGAAGTGTCTTGCCTGGCAAAAATATTATTGTTGGCAAGATCAGAATAGAGCAACAGTGCCTGCCAGGCTCTCTTGACACCTCAGCGTATCAGCCAAAGTGGCATGCTGAAGGACACGAGACTCAAGAGCAAGGAAAATACTGAAGGGGAATTGAAAATAACAATCCTGTATGGATTCAGAGAGGAGAAAACAGCTAGTGATAAATTATCATATTTGACTCTATGAAATGGATTAGACATAAGGAAAACATATAGATCAACTCATCGGGGTTGAAGGGAAAGACAGCTGGTGTTTACAAGGGTATCTTGTTGAGTTAGAAGAGAAAGTTGAAATATAATAAAAGCAAAAAAGATCTATGAGAAGGAGCTGGAAGATGAAAGGAGAGAGAGAATTCTGGAAACACTGGGAAAGGAAAACATAAAATTGGAAGAAAAAATCCATTTGAAGAAGAAAGACAAAAGGAGAAAAGGAGCAGAGAAAGCAAGCAGCTGATACAGTTAATTTTCAGCAGCCATGAGGCTCCACCGTCTGCAATCTTACATTATTTCTGAATTTCCATCTAGGAAACATTAATCAAGATCCCTCCATGTTTCCACAGGCAATCTGAACTTCCTGGGATTCAGCCTATGTGCAAAAATAGCAACTTCTGGGTCCCCACAGCTGAGAAAGCACGGTAATCCAGAAAAAGCAAAGTATGCTTTGCTCTCTCATGGAGATTTTACTTCTGTCTGATCTTTACCTTGTGTTAATCTTAAAAAATGTATATTTTTGGCTTATGAACCTGAGCTCTGAGACAGAAAAAGCTCACAGATGGACGGCCAGCTTTAAAAAAGAAAAAGAAAAAAAGGAAAAAAGGAAAACACCAAACTCTTCCTCCTTTCTTTCTTTTTTCAGTCAGAGAGGCCAAGGTAAAACAACATAGGAGCTTGAGCAAACAAGAAATTCTGCTAAATTTCATATGCTTAATTCTGGAAACAAAAACAAAGCAACCTTTACTTTGTGTCCTATGGAGCTGGCTGGAGGCTTGCATCAAATTATTTTCATTAGTAGTTCAGGATGAGATTTTCACAAACTTTTAAGAATGGACTCAAGATCCATGCACTACTATACCTATCTCTGGCAGCTGCAAGCTGCAGACTCCTAGGGAAACAGCACGAGAACAAGACAGTATTTTTCCTCCTGGGGGATACTCCCAATTTCCAGCAACGAACAGTTCAGGGATTTCCTGAGCCAGCAGTTGCCTCTTCAGCACCACTTGTGATATCCACCAGTCCTCCTGAGCAATGTAATTGTGCTTTTGATGAAACAACAGCGAGCAGTTCTGCAGAACTGCCCTTCGCCCAAGGCTGTCCCTACCCCTTACCACCACTGCACATCTCTTGGGAAGAGCAGTGGGCAGCATATGTTTGTCAGGGCTACTGGCAACGTAGCCAGGCAGGAGAGTGGCACGTAAACAGCATGTGGGGGGATTAGTCTTCCTTGGCAATAGCCCACCCTCTGCACACGACCTGAGCTCTTGAGCTTTTCCCAGTAGCTCTCGGGATATTTGCCTTTTTGGGAGGCCAGACTCCTTGTGCATTCAGTGGAGAGACAGAGCTTGCCCACATGACTCCTGGGAGACTCTAGAAGGGAAGTCGGCCGAGCTTTTCTGGAGGACAGCAAGAGCAGCATAATCTAGCTTTCAATTTACAAATGTTTTAACTCAAATGCTAAGCCACAAGCTTTTAAAATTTGGCTCTTTTTTAAGCTGTACAATTACCCTTCCCAAGAAATGTTAGGACGAGACAATTAACCATGTTATTGATTTTCTAACATAACAATCTTACTGTGACTTCATCAGGAAATCCGCTGACGCCAGGCCATAACTGCACTCAGTGGTCACACCAAGCCGTCTTTTGAAACTGGGAAGGTCTCTCTCACCTTGAAGACGCCTGGGTTTTACCATGATGCAAGCTGAATACTCCAAGGGATTCATGAAGAGCTTTTAATTGTCATTTATTATCTGAGGCCCAGAGACCCCATTGAAAGCTGATGCTCATAATACAGATCTGCAAAGCATTATCTAACATCCCTGCGATAACTAGCTGTAGGTTACACAGCAGGAAGCGCCGTGAAGAGCCGATCTCACAAGCTGTAGCACATCCTAACAGCCTGGGTATGTCCCCAGGGTCTCTAGGAGATGTGCACCAGAGCTGTTCAGCAAGACTGAAACTGAACGTTTGTGTCCTCCCAACCAATGTTAATCATGCACTGGACTGAACTCACCTGGCTCCACGAATACCATACAACTATATTCCCTTTTGGTGGGCAAAAGTGCCAGTGTAATCAGGAGCAGTGTCTCAGAGCTCTGGCCAGAAGAGTTTCCAATAGGCAAAACAGACAATGCAATCCCTGGGAAAAAGGTACTCTGACTGCCACTTGATAGGTGAGTTGATGAGATTACGGATGACCTGCTTAGAGTCAAATGAGAGTACAGCCAAGCTGGAAACTGTCCTCCAATCTTCAGTCACACTGTCATCCATTAAGCACTCCTGCATTCTCATGTGTCTTCTTAATACACAGAGAGATGCACTTCTGTTCTAATTAGCAATTTCGCAGCAGTGAGGCTCGTGCACACTGGAAGAAGCAAAGATGAGAACCTGCTGTTAATTTCAGCAAACTGCCATTTTTTCCATCCTACCAAAGTTACGGCAAGGAGACAATCCCCAGTGAGAAGGAACTACATGTTTCTGCAACCTCAACTCCTAGCCAACAGCACCCATTCATTCACTTTCTAACAACAAGAAAAAATATGAGGTGTTCACATTTGGAGCCAGGTAAGTGCAAGTTAAACCTTTTCTCATATCCTTGCCATAGGGCTGAACACCTTTTTTTTTTAAAAAAAATGGTTATTTACTGTAACTTTACTTCATTAGTGTTAAAGACATTATTTCATGTTAAATGTTGGGGGTCTTTTAAAATAAAAGACTCTGGGAAAAAATAGAGGGCTGCTTTATCAAACACACTAAACCCTTATCTCTATTTGATTTTAAAAAATTGTGAAGCACAAATTATCCGGAGCTTAGCACTCAGAGTCTCTTCCTCAGCCTATAAAGTCAACAGTTATGGTGTTAAAGTTTAATCAATCCCATAAAATGTTACTCAGAAAGTGACCCTGCTGTTATGGCTGAAGTACATCTCCTACATTAAAAAGCACTTTCGTTGAAGCCAGAGCAGTGTTATTGAAAGAGAGAGCTAATAGGTATCTAGATGAGGTTGAGAAAGGGACGTGGAAGGAAAGGAGAGAGTTGGGAGAGGCACTGAAAGGAGGAAAGTAAGGGGAGAGGGAGGGGGAAACCCCATTCTCAAATGGTTCCCCGTGGAGATAAACGTGTATACATGAATGATTGGGCTGGATGGATAAAAAGCTCTTCTGACAGTTGCTCGGAAGCAGAGTTCTTCATGAATTTCATAGTAAAGCTAGATGCAATTTTCACATTCAGCACAGCAAGATTACAGCAAACAACACAGATGGTAACATCACTGGAGAGAGATGACAGGGCATGACCAATTCCTGTGAAGAAACCTTTTTTCAGATACTGTTAAGATGATGTTAGTTAAGCTACAACTTCATCAGGACATTATATCTGTTGGGGAAAACATGAAGCCAGAAGATCCATAATTACAGTCCACAAACATCCTTTTGATCATCAATATCCTGACTATTGATTCATGCCTAATATCCAGCCATCTTCCACTGCAATGTGCAAGTCCTAGGCAGGACATAATAGGCCTCACCACAAATTCTAATTTATATATGTTTTGGATTAGCATACCCAGCATCCTTTGATCTGTATAGCTGTGACTGCTGTACATATCCATGTATAGCATACATATCCATGATAGCTTTGATTGGATCTTGTTATCAGTGAAGAGAATGAAAGCACATAAACACTTCTGATGGAAGCAATATGACTTAAAAGCAGAATAGTTAAGCTTACCAGAAAAGTTCAAAACTACATAGTGTGCCACCAAATCTTTGTCTCACCTAGCAGAGTTTAGACTCCACCATTCACTAAGAAGTTTATAAAGTATACCAGATTTTAGGTCAGGATTATAAATTATGCCTTTGGTTAAACTTATGTCTTCCAGGTCCATGTCTGAGCATATGCAATCCACTAAGAGTTATCCGAGCATTCAGAAACTACTAGAATTAGCACCTTACCAGAAATAGTCCCATATGTTAGAGGCTGAGTTGTCCACGGACTCTGTTTCTGAGTAGCAGCTGTACATAAATTATTTAAAGATCCAAAAGAGTAAAACGATTCCTCTTTCAAAGGCCTCTGTCTCAGAATTGCTTGCTGGTGGCTAGTAGTATATTCCAATACTCTAGAGAAGAAAACATTTGTTTGCTTACCACCTATGAGAAATTTCAAGTGACTTTTTTCTCAGAGCTATGGATGAGCAGTGGGCCATACCAGAGAAATTATTCAAAGTTAGTTATATCCTAAACCAGGAATGTAATCTGCAGCATCATAAAGTCAGTAAGATGCTAACGTTTTAGACTGCTTTAACTCATATAGTTGATACATACTATTTAATTACAGGATGACTCAAACCTGATCTGGGAGCGGGCTCCAGTACTGCTATACCAGAGAGTGTGTAAATAGAATAAGGATTTTCTTGTAGCTCTGAAGAGCCAAATCTCTCCAGCTTAAAAACAGGAAAGCTCTCGTCTTAACAGAATGAAAAAAGCCGTAAAAGTCACTTGCAGACCTCATGCGGTAACCGCTGCTGGACAGCTCCCCGAGCCCCTGGGGCGCGCAGGCACAGAGGGGAGGGCAGCAAGCCTTCCTTGCTGTTCTCCTCGAGAATCCGCTACAGCATCCTAAAGGAAACATTCTCCAAACTCATTTGGGTTATAATGTCTCAAATAACCATATGTTCATTTTCATCTGAATAATACAACGATGTAATAGATACCTGCAATGATTCAAACAGAAGACAGTTATTGACTCTGAGGGTGAGATTGAACATTGCAAACAAGACCAGAACTTCAAGAATAAATTATGAAAAGTTCTTCACAATTCCTACGTGTTTGCTGTTCTGCACCGACTAATTTTATAAAGGCTATTATACACTAGAAGTCAACTCAGTAAAGCTGAATTTACAGAGAGATGAGAATATGTAGCCCAGGCTCATGCCACATTTTATGAATCTGAAGTTCGGTTGGAACCTAACAGTTCACATCATAATTTGGATTTCCTCCAAATTTTGAGGGTGTTGTGGGCTGAGGTTTTGACTTGTTCAATCTTGAAATGTATGGCAACACAAGAAATTTAAAAAATGTAATAATTAATAATTGAATAATTATTATGATTTTCCATTTACTTCTGTGCAACATTTACAACTACAGCACTGCAGTATTCTTTACAGTGTTTACACCTAACTATGCCAACAATTTTTTTTTGACAGATCTATTCTGAATGCAGGGCAAAGGTATTGGATAAAATGATGAGAAACCCCCTTATTAACTTTAGGGCTTGAATTGTTCAGGTGAACTTGCAAACACACAAAAGCTGACTCCAGTGAAACACAACTGCCACAGCTTCCCAAGTTCTCCACTCACTAATGGGTACACAGCGATAATGCAGATTTCCAGAATGACCAAAGCTGCTAGCACAAATAACAAATTAATTTACCACCTCCACCTTCCAGCCAGTGGGGCAGCTTATCTATTTTTCTCTATTTTATCTTTTCCAGGTTAGCTTTAAACAGCCTCAGCCACGAGTTTTTCTCCCTGCTGAGAGACTACTGAAAAACCAAATGCCTGCCACCAAAGCTTGCTCTTAATGTTTAACCTAAACATATTGTCCTCCTTTTCATCTCACTATTCTAAATTTACATTTCCTGCATACAATAAACAACTCTTCTCCTTTTTTTTGGTTGGTTTATGCCACAGAATATTTGTAGACCATGATTTCTTGCTCAAAATGGAGATATTGTATGGATCACAGAAAATCATTCCTCTCCCTGTCGTGCCTTGAAATGCCAAAAATCAACTTGAGGTTCTCTTGAAATAATCTCACACCAAAACAAAGCTCTTTATTATCCTCTTAAATGGAAACACACTTGCTAGTAACTGCGTACTTAAGTTTCAAGGAGAGGCAGGTCTAGCATTTGACAGAGATGCAATGTATAATATATAATATAAATATGCCTTCACTATGAAATTTAGATACATATTAGTGTTCAAACCTCCGCAACATGAAGGGAGGGTTGCTCTTTCAGTATTCTTCTAACCAATCTATTCAAATTATGAGATAAAAAGCATCTCTTTTTTTCCTCCCTTAAATAACTTATTAGTTAAAAGGATGTGAATTAACTTAGAATGAATGTTCAATTCATATAGTTGAATCATCATCATCATTATTACAGGAAGCTCTAATCATTACACAGCCACTAATATCAAACATTCTGCTAGCTTGCCTTTAATGAACATGACTCACATTTCACTTTAATGATCCCCACACCCATGTCTCCTCCCTGCCTCCTGGTTCTACCCAGCCACAGGGGAAGGGGGGCCTACAATGCTTTTTAAGATGAAAGGCTACCTTTTAAGAAAGGAGTCATTTCCAGTGCCTCGGTTTTATAGGTGCTCAGTCTGCAAAACCTTGGATATGCCCGAAGCCCAGGAAGCGCTCACAGCCATCTCCTGTCGGCATCTCCAACTGGGCCACCTGAAACGGAGGCCACCAACGGAGTGGTCTCCTCCCCAGCGGTCTCCAGCATTTCCTCCGGGAGAGTCACCTCATCTCACTCAGGCAGCTCATGATTTTCTGCAAGAAAACCTAGCAGCTGAAACAGAGCAGAGCCAGCGGGAAGGGGCTGGGGGAGGCAGCAGCTCAAAGGTGGATGCGCATCGCACTAAGGGCCAGAAACAAAAGGGCCCATGTGAATATTTCAAAACTGCAGCGCCAGCACCTTGCATCCTCCCTGTTCAGCCAAATCTCATCTTGCCACACCGATCAGCTATTGAGAAACCCCAGCCTGAAATGGCTGAAACAGTCCACAGAGTCTGCTTACCTCACAGCATCTCAAGTGTCTTCACAGTATGGACCATCTCTCGAAAAATCCACCTCAATATGTCACGTCACGGTCAGAAACACCTCTGTGGCAACCATAAACAATTGCTTGGGAAGCATTATCTGTAATAGCCAGGGATAAGCAGAAAGTTTGCACATCACGTCAGCTACAGTTGGGAAAAAAAAAGAAAAAACCACCCACATTCATGGAAAGTGGGATAAATAAAACTGCTAATTTGCAAAGGACTTTCATTAAATTGCTTAAAGTTTTATTGCCAGTAATTACACAATTGAATTGCAGAATTAATTACATTACAAACCCGGTAAGTACAACAGAATCCTACTCCTACTAAATGACTGCTAGAGCCAATTCAATGCCACATGTCATCACAGCCTTCCCAAAGAATAAGACCTTAATGGTTGAGGGCACTGAGGGCACTTAGGTTCTGGTTTTATGGGTGGTGGTTACGGGTGTAAATGAATCACTTCTTTAAACAAGAAGAAATCCTCTATTGCACCCCTCAGTTAAATAGACTAGAGCATTTTACAGCATTCCTGGGAAAGAGACAAAGGAAGAGCAGGGAAGGCTTCCCCGACGTGCCCCCATGTCCCAGGTGTGATGTCTGGCACGTAACAACAAAGCACCCGGCCACCTGAGACCAGGGTCAAAGAGCAATACAGCCACATGAAACACCCGAGTTAGTCTGGAGAGGGAGATGGCACTACTAAAATTGGTTGAAAAGTTTCACATTACAGTTTGCCTCCCTGTATTTTGTATTTTTTTAGGTTTTTTTCCTAACTTTTACACTTACACACACATACATTCTTCAGTTTCCCTCAATAAATTTAGTGAAGCCAGCAAATTTAAAACTCACTAACTTTCTCAAAGGACTGTAATGATCTGGAACCTGTTTAACATCCCACCTTACAGGCAGCAGTGTGTAAAGATGAGGTTTGCTCCAGTCCTGGCTGAGAGGCTAAAATGTATAATTACTTCCTGAAGCAAGCACTGGCTAGGTAATTAACCAGTCTTTGTGCAGCACTTTGAAGAGACAAAACTTGGTGTATGTGCTACACTATATACAGTACCACTAATATACTCTCTCTGCACTACCACTAATTCTATGCTGTGAGCCCTAATAGGCCCACCTAAGACATTCAGGTCTTAAATGGAATTACTTAGGCTACTGAAAGACCAGTTTGCATGCAAGAGCTTGAGTAGGAAAAATAACAGAAATATTCCTACTTTTTTGCCCATTGCTGCTATGAGCACA